>NC_041389.1:11620633-11634323 GCF_002162155.2 Triticum dicoccoides
GTTTCATGGGCTATTACTCACCATTCTAGGGTCCTGTGCCGATTTCCATGGTTGTTGAACCCTAAGGTGCGCTTATGTGCAGGTCATCAACACTAGCAGTGTTGGCCGATTTTGGCGAGTTCCGTGGACTATTACTCACCATTTTGGGGTCTCGGTGCAATTTCCATGAATTATCAACCTTGGGTTGCATTTACCTATCGGTCATCAACACTCGCAGGTTTGGCCGATTCTGGCCAGGTTCATGGGCTATTACTCATTGTTTTGGGGTCATAGGGCGATTTCCATGGTTGTTGAACCCTAAGGTGCGCTTATGTGCAGGTTATCAACACTCGTCGTTTTGGTTGATTCTGGCCCGTCTCATTGGCTATTGCTCACCATTTTGAGGTTGTGGAGCGATTTCCACGATTATTGATCCCCGAGGTGCGTTTACGTGTACGTCATCAACACTAGTAGTTTTGTCCGATTTTGGCGCGTTTCGTGGACTATTACTCACCATTTTGGGGTCTCGATGCGATATCCACGATTGATGAACCTCGGGGTGCATTTACCTATCGATCATCAACACTCGCAGATTTGGCCAATTCGGACCCGTTTTGTGGACTATTACTCACCGTTTTGGGGTCCCGAAACAATTTTCTTGGTTGATGAACCCCAAGGATCCCTTACATGCATGGTACTAACACTCGCCATTTAGGCCGATTCTGGCCTGTTTCGTGGACTATTACTCACCGGTTTGGGGTCGTACAGTGATTTTTATGGTTGCTGGACCCAAAGGTGCGCTTACGTATTGTTCATCAGCACTCATCATTTTGGCCGATTCTGACCTGTTTCATGGACTATTACTCACCGTTTTGAGGTAAGGAGCAATTTCCATGGTTACTGAACCCCGAGGTGCACTTATGTGTAGGTCATTAACACTCGCTATTTTGGCCGATTCTGGCCCGTTTCGTGGTCATTAACACTCACAGTTTTGGGGTCCTTGAGCGATTTCTACAAGTGACGATCCCCAGGGTGTGCTAACATATTGTTCATTAACACTCGCGTTTTTGGCCGATTCTAGCCCGTTTAATGGGCTATTACTCATTGTTTTCGGTCCCTGTGCGATTTCCATGGTAGTTGAATTCAAAGGTGCTATTACGTGCACGTCATCAACACTCACGGTTTTGTCTAATTCGGACCGTCTCATGGGCTATTGCTCACCATCTTGAGGCCGTCGAGCGATTTCCATGATTAATGATCCCCGAGGTGCGTTTATGTGTAGGGCATCAACACTCGCAGTTCTGGCCGATTTTTTCGCGTTTCATGGACTATTACTCACCATTTTGGGGTCTTGGTGCGATTTTCCACGATTGATGAACATCGCGTGCATTTACTTATCAGTCATCAACACTCGCAGGTTTTGACGATTCGGGCCTATTTTATGGACTATTACTCACTGTTTTGGGGTCCCGAAGCGATTTTCTTGGCTGATGAACCCCAAGGAGCACTTACATGCATGACATTAACACTCGCCGTTTTCGCTGATTCTGGCCTGTTTCATGGACTATTACTCACCGTTTTGGGGTCCCAGAGCGATTTTTATGGTTGCTGAATCCAAAGGTGCGCTTACGTATCGTTCATCAACAATCACCGTTTTGCCCGATTCTGACACGTTTCATGGACTATTACTCACCGTTTTGGGGTAAGGAGCAATTTCCATGCTTACTGAACCCCGAGGTGCACTTATGTGCAGGTCATTAACACTCGCTATTTTGGCCAATTCTGGCCCGTTTTGTGGACTATTACTCACAGTTTTTGGGTCCTGGAGCGATTTCCATGATTGACGATCCCTGGGGTGCGCTTACATGTCTTTCATCAACACTTGCCGTTTTGGCCGATTCTATCCCGTTTCATGGGCTATTACTCACCGTTTTGGGCTCCCTGTGCGATTTCCATGTTTGTTGAACTCCAAGGTGCTATTACGTGCATGTCATCAACACTCGTCGTTTTGGCTAATTCGAACCATCCCATGGGCTATTGCTCACCATCTTCAGGTCCTGGAGTGATTTCCACGATTAATGATCCTCGAGGTGCGTTTACGTGTAGGTCATCAACACTAGCAATTTTGGCTGATTTTGGCACGTTTCATGGACAATTACTGACCATTTTGGGGTATCGGTGCAATTTCCACGATTGATGAACCTCGGGGTGCATTTCCCTATCGGTCATCAACGCTCATAGGTTTGGCCGAGTTTGGCCCGTTTCATGGGCTATTAATCACCGTTTTGGGGTCCGGGGGCGATTTCCATGGTTGTTGAACCATAAGGTGCGCTTATGTGCAGGTCATAAACACTCGTCGTTTTGGTTTATTCTGGCCCATCTCATTAGCTATTGCTCAGCATTTTGAGGTCTGGAGCGATTTCCATGATTATTGATCCCCGAGGTACGTTTACGTGTAGGTCATCAACACTAGCTGTTTTGGCCGACTTTGGCGCGTTTCGTGGACTATTATTACTCACCATTTTGGAGTCCCGGTGTGATTTCCACGATTGATGAACCTCGGGGTGCGTTTACCTATCGGTCATCAACACTCACAGGTTTGGCCGATTCTGGCCCGTTTCACGGGCTATTACTCACTGTTTTGGGGTCCTGGGGCGATTTCCATGGTTGTTGAACCCTAAGGTGCGCTTGTGCAGGTCATCAACACTAGAAGTTTTGGCCGATTTTGGCGCGTTTCTTGGACTATTACTCACCATTTTTGGGTCTTAGTGCGATTTGCACGATTGATGAACCTCGGGGTGCACTTACCTATCGGTCATCAACACTCGCAGGTTTGGCTGATTCTGCCTCGTTTCGTGGGCTATTACTCACCGTTTTGGGGTCCTGGGGCGATTTCCATGGTTGTTGAACCGTAAGGTGCGCTTATGTGCAGGTCATCAGCACTCAACGTTTTGGTTGATTCTGGCCCGTCTCATTGGCTATTGCTCAGCATTTTGAGGTCCTGGAGCGATCTCCACGATTATTGATCCCCGAGGTGCGTTTACGTGTAGGTCATCAACACTAGTAGTTTTGTCCGATATTGACGCGTTTCATGGACTATTACTCACCATTTTAGGGTCTCGATGCGATTTCCACGATTGGTGAACCTCGGGGTGCATTTACCTATCGGTCATCAACACTCACAGGTTTGGCTGATTCTGGCCCGTTTCATGGGCTATTACCCACCGTTTAGGGGTCCTGGGGCGATTTCCATGGTTGTTGAACCCTAAGGTGCGCTTATGTGCAGGTCATCAACACTAGTTGTTTTGGTTGATTCTGGCCCGTCTCACTGGCTATTGCTCACAATTTTGAGGTCCTCGAGCGATTTCCATGATTATTGATCCCCGAGGTGCGTTTATGTGGTGGTCATCAACACTAGTAGTCTTGGCCGATTTTGGAGCGTTTCATGGACTATTACTCACCATTTTGGGGTCTCGATGCGATTTCCAAGATTGATGAAACTCGGCGTACATTTACCTATCAGTCATCAACACTCGCAGGTTTGGCCAATTCGGGCCCATTTCCTGGACTATTACTCACCGTTTTGGTGTCCCGAAACAATTTCTTGGTTGATGAACCCCAAGGAGCGCTTGGATGATATTAACACTCGCCGGTTTTGCCGATTCCGGCTGTTTCGTGGACAATTACTCACCGGTTTGGGGTCCTATAGCGATTTTTATGGTTGCTGAACCCAAAGGTGCGCTTACGTATCATTCATCAACACTCACCGTTTTGGCCTATCCTGACCCGTTTCATGGACTATTACTCACCGTTTTGGGGTAAGGAGGAATTTCCATGGTTACTCAACCCCGAGGTGCACTTATGTGCAGGTCATTAAGACTCGCTATTTTGGCCGATTCTGTCCCGTTTCGTGTACTATTACTCATAGTTTTGGGGTCCTGGGGCGATTTCCATGATTGATGATCCCCGGGGTGCGCTTACATGTCGTTCATTAACACTCGCCGTTTTGGCCGATTCTAGCTAGTTTCATGGGCTATTACTCACTGTTTTGGGGTCCCTGTGCGATTTCCATGGTTGTTGAACTCAAAGGTGCTATTACGTGCAGGTCATCAACACTCACCATTTTGGCTAATTCGGACCGTCTCATGGGCTATTGCTGACCATCTTGAGGTCCTCGAGCGATTTCCACGATTAATGATCCCCGAGGTGCGTTTACATGTAGGTCATCAACCCTCGCAGTTTTGGCCGATTTCTTCGCGTTTCGTGGACTATTACTCACCATTTTGGGGTCTCGGTGCGATTTCCATGATTGATGAACCTCGGGGTGCATTTACTTATCAGTCATCAACACTCGCAGCTTTGGCTGATTTGGGCCTGTTTTGTGGACTATTACTCACCGTTTTGGGGTCCCGAAGCGATTTTCTTGGTTGATGAACCCCAAGGAGCACTTACATGCATGACATTAACACACGTTGTTTTGGCCGATTCTGGCCTGTTTCGTGGACTATTACTCACCGTTTTGGGGTCCCAGAGAGATTTTTATGGTTGCTGAACCCAAAGGTGCGCTTACATATCGTTCATCAACAATCACCGTTTTGGCCGACTCTGACCCATTTCATGGACTATTACTCACCATTTTGGGGTAACGAGCAATTTCCATGGTTACTGAACCCCGAGGTGCACTTATGTGCAGGTCATTAACACTCGCTATTTTGGCCAATTCTGGCCCGTTTTGTGGACTATTACTCACAGTTTTTGGGTCCTGAAGTAATTTCCACGATTGACGATCCCCGGGGAGCACTTACATGTCTTTCATCAACACTCGCAGTTTTGGCCGATTCTAGCCCGTTTCATGGGCTATTACTCACTGTCGGTGTCAAAACCGGCGGATCTCGGGTAGGGGGTCCCGAACTGTGCGTCTAGGCGGATGGTAACAGGAGCCAAGGGACACGATGTTTTTACCCAGGTTCGGGCTCTCTCGATGGAGGTAAAACCCTACTCCTGCTTGATTAATATTGATGATATGGGTAGTACAAGAGTAGATCTACCACGAGATGAGAGAGGCTAAACCCTAGAAGCTAGCCTATGGTATGATTGTTGTTCGTCCTACGGACTAAAACCCTCCGGTTTATATAGACACCGGAGAGGGCTAGGGTTACACAGAGTCGGTTACAATGGGAGGAGATCTACATATCCGTATCGCCAAGCTTGCCTTCCACGCCAAGGAAAGTCCCATCCGGACAAGGGACGAAGTCTTCGATCTTGTATCTTCATAGTCCGGGAGTCCGGCCAAAGGTTATAGTCCAGTCATCCGGACACCCCCCTAATCCAGGACTCCCTCAGTAGCCCCTGAACTAGGCTTCAATGACGACGAGTCCGGCGCGTAGATTGTCTTCAACATTGCAAGGCGGGTTCCTCCTCTGAATACTTCATAAAAGATTTTAAACACAAGGATAGTGTCCGGCTCTGCAAAACAAGATCCACATACCACCGTAGAGAGAATAATATTCGCACAAATCTAATCTGCTGACGTATTCCGCAGCATGACATCACGCCACGGCCAAGCCTTTATTCGTTTTACTGTCCCACCTCAGCATGTTTAGCGAGGCGGTTTCCTTGGCACGTCCTGTCAAAGCAGAGATCGTGTCCCCTTATTCTGGGATTCTCATCAATACGGGCGTGGGTAACCCAATCATGCCATTAATCACGGTGCTTGGGAGATAAGCGAGTTTTATCAAGCGGGTGGAAGCGCATAGTTTCGTCCGCCCATATAAGGGGATAAGGATCCACCTTTTCCATCTATGCCTTCTTCCTCCTTTTCTTATCCATTTCCGTGCACTCAAGCTCCAGCACCCAAGTCCGCACTTCCCACCTCAACCTTCTCCAGCCATGTCCGGAGCGGGAGGCAGGTGGATGGCCTCCTCCGTCACGGAGGGGCACGTCAAAAGGTTGAGGAAAGCCGGATACTTGTCCAACGACATTGCGCACCGGCTTCCAGATGAGGGGCAGCTCATCCCCACCCCCAAGCCCCATGAGAGGGTGGTGTTCCTCCCCCATTTCCTCCGCGGACTGGGCTTCCCACTCCACCCATTTGTCCGGGGGATCATGTTCTACTACGGCCTGTATTTCCACAATCTGGCCCCGAACTTCATCCTCAACATCTCGGCGTTTATCGTCGTGTGCGAGGCCTTCCTCTGCATCAAGCCCCACTTTGGCTTATGGCTGAAGATCTTCAATGTCAAGCCGAAGGTAGTGGGCGGCCAACAAGCGGAGTGCGGAGGCGCCATGGTGGGCAAGATGCCCAACGTCACATGGCTCGAGGGGTCCTTTGTGGAAACCATCAAAGGGTGGCAATCGGGGTGGTTCTAAATCACCGAGCCGCGAGACCCTGAATGGGCAGCGGCCCCCGAATTCCAATCTGGCATCCCCACCCGGCTCACCTCCTGGAAAGAGACGGGCCTGTCATGGGGTAACTCGGCAGAGCTGACCGGACTCCAAACCTGTGTCCAAAACCTGATGGACAAGAAGGTTAAACTTGTCAACGTAGTCCAGGTCATGCTCTTCCGCCGGATCCTCCCATGTCAGCGACGGGCTTTTTACTTGTCGGAGTTCGACCCGGCCCAGCACGAAACTTTGTCCAGGCTCTTTGACACAACGCACGAGGATGCCTGGAAGGTGTTGTTCAAGGGCGTCGAGGTTCCCCCTCCTATTACTGAGGATCGCAGATTCTGCGCGAAGCGCCAAGCCAGCGTGGTAAGCTTGTTTTACCCTTTATGGGATACTTGTTTTTCATAGTTTGACTCTATGCGGGATCTAAGCTCCCGTTCTTTTGACATGACTGGTAGAAGAAGTCCGGACAGATCGACTGTCCGGCTCCTTTGCCCGAAGGCCCAGCAGATGCCCGCTTGGTGAAGCTGCTGGTCCCGGCACCTTACATGGTGCCGGAGAATAAGGCCAAGATGAAGGCCACGGGAACTCGAAAGAGTTCCCGACGCCTGGTGGTGTCGGATTCATCGCCCGACGACTCCGAAGCGCACTCCTCCCACGAAGACGAGGAGGAGGAAGAAGAGGCCTCTCCCCCTCCAACGGGGGGAGGAAAGAAAAGTAAGGCCGCCCCAACTAGGGGGGGCGGAGGGTCCAATAAGGGAAAGACCCTTCCTCCGGACTACTCCACCAACGCCGACGACGGCGAAGAGGAGTGGCCATCCAGGTCCAAGCCCCTGGCAAAATCGTAAGTATCCGGATACCAGAATAACTTATGGCGTTCCTTTATTGCACAGTATCTTCTGACGCCGAATATAATCATGCAGTCCGCCCAAGGCCGGGCTCGACGCTTCGTCGAGCGGCTCCCTGGATTCGTTGGATGTGAATAGTCTTTCACTCCCGACTGCTACCTCCCCTCGACCTACGGATGATGCCGAGGTGGAGTCCCCAAAGGGGCAAGCCAGGAGCAGGCGGTCCTGGAGGCGCTGCAAGGCGACCTCCCGGACTCCAGGCGCAGAGGGGATAAAACCCCAAAGGGCTCTAAGTCCGGCCCTGGCCCGGACACCGCACCGGAACCTTCAGTGGTTCCGGAGTCTAGCAGGCGGCCCCCTAGTAAGAAGGGCAAGCCCACGACACCAGTGACCTCCGTCCAACTGGAGGCAACGGATAATTTGCTGGAGGTGCATAACGGCACCTCCATCGACGAGGAGCACCGCACTATTATGAGTGCGGTGATCCAGAAGGTTCAGTCTGCCAAGAGCGGGCTGACGGAAGCCTGTGCCAGCCTTCTAACAGGCTTTGAGCTATATATTTAAGACATGTAAAAATATTACCTCATAGATAGTAGCCCCTGATGCTCAGTTTGTTGTTCGGAAAGTAAAGCCGGACTGAGGATCTAAAAAGATAGATGCAGGAGTCTAACATAAGTATGTCAATATAGGAATGCAGGCTGCGCTGCTAACCTCTGCTGCACTGACTGCAGAGGTCGATGCATTGAAGCAGAGCCTCGAGCGGTCCGAGAACGAGCTCGGCCTTGCCAAGAAGCAGCTCGAGGACAAGGAAGGTAGGTAGTACCTTATGTAAGTATATAAAAATATCTGGTTGCAAATAATGACAGGACCAACGTGAGTATTACAGGGGCCACAACCGAGGTGGCGACCCTGAAGGAAGCGTTGTCCAAGGCCGAAGACAATGCGGTCGTGGAGCGCATCGAGCGAGAAAAGCAGGAGGCACAGGCGGAGGAGGTGCGGCAAGAGCTCCGCGCTCTTGTGAAAAAACACGACAGTTTGGAGCTTGACTCAAAGACTCAAGAGTCTAAGCTTGCCTCGGCCCTTGAGAGTGCCAAATCTGCCAAGGCCGAAGCCCAAAAAGCCCTCCGGGAAATTGAGGCGATGAAGAAGATAGCGGCGGGTAAGGCATTCTTTATGCAAAGCAAGCACGTGAAAGTGAATTACTTGTTACTTCCCTGAGTCCGGAGCTCTCCAGGAGGATTCGCAGATCTGCCCCGCAGTGTGTCCGACACTGCCACATTCTACCGAGCCAAGGAATCGAGCTCGACGGAGAAGGTGTTCTGGTCCCAGTATGTTGAGGCCGGACACCCGGTGCCCTTGAGCGACCAGCTAAGCAGCTGGTCAACCTCCATAAGGTAGCCGAGCAAGCCATGAAGGGCCTTATAGGCCGGCTATGGCCTGGGGAGGTCATGCCTGCGAGCTACTTTGGGCTGGTGAGGCGGCTGGTGGATGCCTATCCATGGCTTGAAATCATCAAGCGCTCTGTATGCATCGAAGGCGCCCGTAGGGCCCTTGCCTGTGTTAAAGTACACTAGGGCAAGATGGATGCTGAGAAGCTGGTGACAGATGGGCCACCGGAGGGGAAGGAGCATCGCAAGCCCGAGTTGTATTATGAGGGCGTCCTGAAGTGTGCCTGCCTTGTGGCGAATGAATGTTCCAAGGATGTAATTTTTGAGTAAACTCGCTCGTGTTATCCTGTGCGCTGAAAACTTGTTCATATGCGCTAAGCAACGCTTTTTGAATTTAAAATATTACCTTCTGTGCTGCCGTTTATTAAATCTGAGAGATGGCGAGTCGTCGGCTTCTACCCCCATGCCACGAGTGCTGGGGTGTTCGGGATAAAACTGAGCGCTCTTGTTCCCATTCTTGGGTCCTTCGAGGGAGGCGCTCAGCACAACGAACAAGGCAATCGGACTATAATGCTTTATCACTCTCACTTAGCCATAGAATTCTATAATTTTAAATTTCGTCGAAGCCCCTAGTATTCGGAAGACCGAGTTTGGGGCGCTACCCACGCCTAGGCCGGACAAAGCCAGCTCCTCGCTCTAAGCGACATAAGTCTTTAGGGACTCGAAACCTCTCGAACAGCGACCAGCTCTCACCCTATCATGACGGTCAGTTTTAGCTTTCTCTACTGAGGTGCTCAACAAAGCTCAACTGGGGCACAATCATAGTAGTTCTCTCAGCGCTACCTTAGCCGATATAGAGGAACGTAAGGTACCAAAACGTGGAAGCCGGGAAAACCCAACTATTGACCCAAGACATGATTCGGAGCCGATGCATATAATGCTATAAGTTTGGGGTGCCGCACTCGTGAGAGTGTTCGGACTTCTCACAACATATTCTGGGGTACTAAAGCCCCTGGTGTATTTAAGCCCATACCAAAGTGTACGGTTGCAGAATGTCATAACTGAACATATTTACATAAAAAATGAATGCAATAATAGACAAGAGCTATGTATTGTGAGACAGGTATTTAGCTCGTTATAGAGACCACCTGGACATTTGATGTAGCTTGCTGCCTCCCTGGCTGTTGCATCGTGTGCCCGGCGATTGTACTGCTGGACAGGCCTTCCGGAGAGTGGAGTCCTGAAAGTAATAAAAAAGAAATGACAAAAACAGGAGCCCCTAGTGCGGTTGAGCCATATTTCGGGCGTGCCGTGGTTGTGCCCCTCCCCTTATGCCCATGGTATTTCTAGAGCGTAATTATGTACGCGTGGTACTGATTTCGCAATTTCGCGAGGGCTGGGGTTGGGGCTGCACTCCTATGCTTACTCGGAACGTGCCAGACGGCCTTGTTGTAGGTTACTCCGGGCGCGCTAGATGGTGTCCGGACGTTTAATAGACGGACTAGAGAATTTCCTTGAGAGGCTACTTTGTACTTCCGCCGCGAGGGCCACCGTATGCTCCTCCATTTAGAGGGAGCGTTCGGTGTTTCCATTGACCGTAATGACTCTTTGATAACCCACAAGTATAGCGGATCGCAACAGTTTTCGAGGGTAGAGTATTCAACCCAAATTTGTTGATTCAACACAAGGGGAGCCAAAGAATATTCTCAACTATTAGCAGCTGAGTTGTAAATTCAACCACACCTGGGAACTTAGTATCTGCAGCAAAGTGTATAGTAGAAAAGTAATATGATAGCGGTGGTAACGGTAACAAAAGTAAAGACAGCAAAAGTAATGTTTTTGGTATTTTGTAGTGATTGTAACAGTAGCAATGGAAAAGTAAATAAGCGAGAACCAGTATATGGAAAACTCGTAGGCACCGGATCAATGATGGATAATTATGCCGGATGTGGTTCATGAGTTAATAGTCATAACATAGGGTGACACGGAACTAGCTCCAGTTCATAAATGTAATGTAGGCATGTATTCTGAATATAGTCATACGTGCTTATGGAAAAGAACTTGCATGACATCTTTTCTCCTACCCTCCCGTCGCAGCGGGGTCCTATTGGAAACTAAGGGATATTAAGGCCTCCTTTTAATAGAGAACCGGAACAAAGCATTAGCACATAGTAAATACATGAACTCCTCAAACTATGGTCATCACCGGGAGTGGTTCCGATTATTGTCACTTCGGGGTTGCCGGATCATAACACATAGTAGGTGACTATAGACTTGCAAGATAGGATCAAGAACTCACATATATTCACGAAAATATAATAGGTTCAGATCTGAATCATGGCACTCGGGCCCTAGTGACAAGCATTAAGCATAGCAAAGTCATAGCAACATCAATCTCAGAACATAGTGGATACTAGGGATCAAATCCTAACAAAACTAGCTCGATTACATGATAAATCTCATCCAACCCATCACCGTCCAGCAAGCCTACAATGGAATTACTCTCGCACGGCGGTGAGCATCATGAAATTGGTGATGGAGGATGGTTGATGATGAGGACGGCGATGAATTCCCCTCTCCGGAGCCCCGAACGGACTCCGGATCAGCCCTCCCGAGAGAGATTAGGGCTTGGCGGCGGCTCCGTACCGTAGAACGCGATGATTTCTTCTCTCCGAGTTTTTTCTCCCCGAAGGCCAATATATGGAGGTGGAGTTGCCGTCGGAGGGCCACCAAGGGGCCCACGAGGTAGGGGCGCGCCGAGGGGGGCGCCCCCCACCCTCGTGGACAGGGGGTGGGCCCCCTGGTATTCATCTTTTGTGAGGATTTTTCTTTATTTTTTCTAAGTTGTTCCGTGGAGTTTCAGGGCATTCCGAGAATCTTTATTTTCTGCACAAAAACAACACCATGGCAATTCTGCTGAGAACAACGTCAGTCCGGGTTAGTTCCATTCAAATCATACATGTTAGAGTCCAAAACAAGGGCAAAAGTGTTTGTAAAAGTAGATACGACTGAGACGTATCAACTCCCCCAAGCTTAAACCCTTGCTTGTCCTCAACCAATTCAGTTGACAAACTGAAAGAGAAAAAGAAAAACTTTTACAAACTCTATTTGCTCTTGTTGTTCTAAATATGAAAAGCCAGCATTCAAGTTTCAGCAAATATTATGAACTAACCATTCTCACAATAACACAAAGGTCTCACAATTACTCATATCAATAGCAAAATCAGCTAGCGAGCTTAATAACAAAACTCGGATGACAACACTTTCTCAAAATAATTATAACATGACATAACAAATGGTATCTCGCTAGCCCTTTCTGAGACCGCAAAACATAAATGCAGAGCACCTTTAAAAATCAAGCACTGACTAAACATTGTAATTCATGGTAAAAGAGATCCGGTCAAGTCATACCCAATATAAACCAATAATAATGAATGCAAATGACAGTGTGCTCTCCAGCGGGTGCTTTTTAATAAGAAGGATGATGGCTCAATATAAAAGTAAATAGATAGGCCCTTCGCAGAGGGAAGCGGGGATTTGTAGAGGTGCCAGAGCTCGGTTTTAAAATAGAGATTGAATAACATTTTGAGCGGCATACTTTTGCTGTCAACGCAACAACTATGAGATGACGATATCTTCCATGCTAAACAAATTATAGGCGGTTCCCAAACAGAATGGTAAAGTTTGTGCTCCCCTTCCTCCACAAGCATTAATCCATGGCTTGCTCGAAACAACGAGTGCCTCCAACATTCAATGTGTCCCAAGGGGAGTTTTGTTTGCAATTATTTTGGTTTAGTTTTCATAAAGCATGGGACTGGGCATCCCGGTGACCAGCCATTTTTCTCGTGAATGAGGAGCGGAGTCCACTCCTCTTGAGAATAACCGCCTAACATGGAAGATAAGGGCAGCCATAGTTGAAACATGAGTTGCTCGAGTATACAAAACCGAATTTCATTTGAAGGTTTGGAGTTTGGCACATACAAATTTACTTGGAACGGCAAGTAAATACCGCATATAGGAAGGTATAGTGGACTCATATGGAATAACTTTGGGATTTAAGGAGTTTGGATGCACAAGCAGTATTCCCGCTTAGTATAGGTGAAGGCTAGCAAGAGACTGGGAAGCAAGCAACTGGGAGAGCGACAACAGTCGTAAACATGCATCAAAATTAATTTACCCCGAATACAAGCATGAGTAGGATATAATCCACCATGAACATAAATATCATGAAGGCTATGTTGATTTGATTCAACTACATGCGTGAACATGTGCCAAGTCTAGTCACTCAATTCATTTAAAGGAGGATACCATCCCATCATACCACATCATAATCATTCTAATAACATGTTGGCACGCAAGGTAAACCATTATAACTCATAGCTAATCAAGCATGGCACAAGCAACTATAATCTCTAAATGTCATTGCAAATATGTTTACTTCATAATAGCTGAATCAAGAACGATGAATCATCCTATTTACAAAAACAAGAGAGGTCGAGTTCATACCAGCTTTTCTCATCCCAATAAGTCCATCATATATAATCATTATTGCCTTTCACTTTCACGACCGAACAATGTGTATAATAATAAGAGTGCATGTGCATTGGACTAAGCTGGAATCTGCAAGCATTCAACTCAAGAGAGAAGACAAGTAATATGGGCTCTAAGTTAAAATAAACAATCATGTGTTGGGAAATGTTGCAATAAATAAAAAAATTCCTACGTTCACCAAGATCAATCTATGAGTTCATCTAGCAATGAGAGAGAGATGAGTGCATCTACATACCCTTGTAGATCGCGAGCGGAAGCGTTCAAGAGAACGGGGTTGAGGGAGTCGTACTCGTCGTGATCCAAATCACCGGAGATCCTAGCGCCGAACGGACGGCACCTCCGCGTTCAACACACGTACGGTCAGCGTGACATCTCCTCCTTCTTGATCTAGCAAGGGGTAAGGAGAGGTTGATGAAGATCCAGCAGCACGACGGCGTGGTGGTGGATGCAGCAGGGATCCGGCAGGGCTTCGCCAAGCGGCTACGGGAGGAAGAGGTGTAGCAAGGGGGGAAGGGAGGCGCCAGGTGTCAGGGTGCG
>NC_041389.1:11634560-11661532 GCF_002162155.2 Triticum dicoccoides
CTCTTTATATAGGGACCCCAGGGGGGGCGCCGGCCCTAGGAGATGGGATCTCCTACGGGAGGCGCCGGCCAAGGGGGGAAACTTGCCCCCCAAGGCAAGTGGAGGCGCCCCCTCCCCTAGGGTTCCCAACTCTAGGCGCAAAGGGGGGCCTAGGGGGGCGCACCAGCCCACTAGCGGCTGGTTCCCCTCCCATTCAGCTCATAGGGCCCTCCGGGATAGGTGGCCCCACCCGGTGGACCCCCGGGACACTTCGGGTGGTCCCGGTACAATACCGGTGAACCCCGAAACTTTCCCAATGGTCGAAACTCGACTTCCCATATATAATTCTTTACCTCTGGACCATTCCGGAACTCCTCGTGACGTCCGGGATCTCATCCGGGACTACGAACAACTTTCGGTTTGCTGCATACTAATATCTTTACAACAATAGCGTCACCGAACCTTAAGTGTGTAGACCCTACGGGTTCGGGAGACACGCAGACATGACCGAGACTGCTCTCCGGTCAATAACCAACAACGGGATCTGGATACCCATATTGGCTCCCACATGCTCCTCGATGATCTCATCGGATGAACAACGATGTCGAGGATTCAAGCAACCTCGTATACAATTCCCTTTGTCAATCGGTATGTTACTTGCCCGAGATTCGATCGTCGGTATCCCAATACCTTGTTCAATCTCGTTATCGGCAAGTAACTTTACTCGTACCGTAATGCATGATCCCATGACCAGACACTTGGTCACTTTGAGCTCATTATGATGATGCATTACCGAGTGGGCCCAGAGATAACTCTCCGTCATGCAGAGTGACAAATCCCAGCCTTGATCTGTGTCAACCCAACAGACACTTTCGGAGATACCTGTAGTGCAACTTTATAGTCACCCAGTTACGTTGTGACATTTGGTACACCCAAAGCACTCCTACGGTATCCGGGAGTTACACGATCTCATGGTCTAAGGAAAAGATACTTGACATTGGAAAATCTCTAGCAAAACGAACTACACGATCTTGTGTTATGCTTAGGATTGGGTCTTGTCCATCACATCATTCTCCTAATGATGTGATCCCATTATCAACGACATCCAATGTCCATAGTCAGGAAACCACGACTATCTGTTGATCCACGAGCTAGTCAACTAGAGGCTCACTAGGGACA
The DNA here is from genome assembly GCF_002162155.2 of Triticum dicoccoides. Lineage (NCBI taxonomy): Eukaryota > Viridiplantae > Streptophyta > Magnoliopsida > Poales > Poaceae > Triticum > Triticum dicoccoides. The sequence goes on from NC_041389.1 coordinate 11,635,719, forward strand.
TGTTGTGGTCTATGTATTCACACGTGTATTACAATTTCTGGATAATACAATTATAGCATGAATAAAAGACAATTATCATGAACAAGGAAATATAATAATAATCTTTTTATTATTGCCTCTAGGGTATATTTCCAACAGTCTCCCACTTGCACTAGAGTCAATAATCTAGTTACATTGTGATGAATCGAACACCCATAGAGTTCTGGTGTTGATCATCTTTTGCTCGCGGAAGAGGTTTAGTCAACGGATCTGCGACATTCAGATCCGTATGTACTTTGCAAATATCTATGTCTCCATCTTGAACATTTTCACGGATGGAGTTGAAATGATGCTTGATGTGCCTGGTCTTCTTGTGAAACATGGGCTCCTTGGCAAGGGTAATAGCTCCAGTGTTGTCACAGAAGAGAGTGATCGGCCCCGACACATTGCGTATGACTCCTAGGTCGGTGATGAACTCCTTCATCCATATTGCTTCATGCGCTGCCTCCGAGGCTGCCATGTACTCCGCTTCACATGTAGATCCCGCCATGACGCTCTGCTTGCAACTGCACCAGCTTACTGCTCCACGATTCAACATATACACGTATCCGGTTTGTGACTTAGAGTCATCCAGATCAGTGTCGAAGCTAACGTCGATGTAACCCTTTACGACGAGCTCTTCGTCACCTCCAAAAATGAGAAACATATCCTTAGTCCTCTTCAGGTACTTCAGGATATTCTTGACCGTTGTCCAGTTTTCCTTGCCGGGATAACTTTGGTACTTTCCTACCAAACTTACGGCAAGGCTTAAATCAGGTCTGGTACACAGCATGGCATACATAATAGACCCTATGGCTGAGGCATAGGGGATGACACGCATCTCTTCTTTATCTTCTGTCGTGGTCGGGCATTGAGCCGAGCTCAATCTCACACCTTGCAATACAGGCAAGAACCCTTTCTTGGACTGATCCATATTGAACTTCTTCAATATCTTATCAAGGTATGAGCTTTGTGAAATACGTATGAGGCGTCTCGATCTATCCCTATAGATCTTGATGCCTAATATGTAAGCAGCTTCTCCAAGGTCCTTCATTGAAAAACACTTATTCAAGTAGGCCTTAATGTTGTCCAAAAGTTATATATCATGTCCCATCAAAAGTATGTCATCTACATATAACATGAGAAATGCTACAGAGCTCCCACTCACTTTCTTGTAAACGCAGGCTTCTCCATAAGTCTGCATAAACCCAAACGCTTTGATCATCTCATCAAAGCGAATGTTCCAACTCCGAGATGCTTGCACCAGCCCATAAATGGATCGCTGGAGCTTGCATACCTTGTTAGCATTCTTAGGATCGACAAAACCCTCCGGCTGCATCATATACAGTTCTTCCTTAAGATAGCCATTAAGGAATGCCGTTTTGACGTCCATTTGCCATATCTCATAATCATAGTATGCGGCAATTTCTAACATGATTCTGACGGACTTCAGCTTCGCTACGGGAGAGAAAGTCTCATCGTAGTCAACCCCTTGAACTTGCCGATAACCCTCAGCGACAAGTCGAGCTTTATAGATGGTAACATTACCATCCGCGTCCGTCTTCTTTTTAAAGATCCATTTGTTTTCTATCGCTCGCCGATCATCGGGCAAGTCTATCAAAGTCCATACTTTGTTTTCGTACATGGACTCTATCTTGGATTGCATGGCTTCAAGACATTTGTTGGAATCTGGGCCCGCCATCGCTTCTTCATAGTTCGAAGGTTCACCGTTGTGTAACAACATGATTTCCAGGACAGGGTTGCCATACCACTCTGGTGTGGAACGTGTCCTTGCGGACCTACGAAGTTCAGTAGCAACTTGATCCGAAGTACCTTGATCATCATCATTAATTTCCTCTCCAGTTGGTGTAGGCACCATAGGAATATTTTCCTGAGCTGCACTACTTTCTGGTTCAAGAGGTAGTACTTCATCGAGTTCTACTTTCCTCCCACTTACTCCTTTCGAGAGAAACTCCTTTTCCAGAAAGGATCCATTCTTGGCAACAAAGATCTTGCCTTCGGATCTAAGGTAGAAGGTATACCCAATGGTTTCCTTAGGGTATCCTATGAAGACGCATTTTTCCGACTTGGGTTCGAGCTTTTCAGGTTGAAGTTTCTTGACATAAGCATCGCATCCCCAACCTTTTAGAAACGACAGCTTAGGTTTCTTCCCAAACCATAATTCTTACAGTGTCGTCTAAACGGATTTAGACGGAGCCCTATTTAAAGTGAATGTAGTTGTCTCTAGAGCGTATCCCCAAAATGATAGCGGTAAATCGGTAAGAGACATCATAGATCGCACCATATCCAATAGAGTGCGATTATGACGTTCGGACACACTGTTACGCTGAGGTGTTCCAGGCGGCATGAGTTGTGAAACGATTCCACATTTTCTTAAGTGTGTACCAAATTCATGACTTAAATATTCTCCTCCACGATCTGATCGTAAGAATTTTATCTTTCGGTCACGTTGATTCTCTACTTCATTCTGAAATTCCTTGAACTTTCCAAATGTCTCGGACTTCTGTTTCATCAAGTAGACATACCCATATCTACTTAAGTCATCAGTGAGAGTGAGAACATAACCATATCCTCTGCGAGCCTCAACGCTCATTGGACCACACACATCAGTATGTATGATTTCCAATAAGTTGGTTGCTCGCTCCATTGTTCCGGAGAACGGAGTCTTGGTCATTTTGCCCATGAGGCATGGTTCGCATGTGTTAAATGATTCATAATCGAGAGACTCTAAAAGTCCATCAGCATGGAGCTTCTTCATGCGCTTGACACCAATGTGACCAAGGCGGCAGTGCCACAAGTATGTGGGACTATCGTTATCAACTTTGCATCTTTTGGTATTCACACTATGAATATGTGTAACATTACATTCGAGATTCATTAAGAATAAACCATTGACCATCGGGGCATGACTATAAAACATATCTCTCATATAAATAGAATAACCATTATTCTCGGATTTAAATGAGTAGCCATCTCGCATTAAACGAGATCCAGATACAATGTTCATGCTCAAACTTGGCACTAAATAACAATTATTGAGGTTTAAAACTAATACCGTAGGTAAATGTAGAGGTAGCGTGCTGACGGCGATCACATCGACCTTGGAACCATTCCCGACGCGCATCCTCACCTCGTCCTTCGCCAGTCTCCGCTTATTCCGCAGCTCCTGCTGTGAGTTACAAATATGAGCAACGGCACCAGTGTCAAATACCCAGGAGTTACTACGAGTACTGGTAAGGTATACATCAATTACATGTATATCAAATATACCTTTAGTGTTGTCGGCCTTTTTGTCCGCTAAGTATTTGGGGCAGTTCCGCTTCCAGTGACCCTTCCCTTTGCAATAAAAGCACTCAGTCTCAGGCTTGGGTCCATTCTTTGACTTCTTCCCGACAACTGGCTTACCGGGCGTGGCAACATCTTTGCCGTCCTTCTTGAAGTTCTTCTTACCCTTGCCCTTCTTGAACTTGGTGGTTTTATTGACCATCAACACTTGATGTTCTCTCTTGATTTCTACCTCTGCCGACTTCAGCATTGAAAATACTTCAGGAATAGTTTTCACCATCCCCTGCATATTGTACTTCATCACAAAGCTCTTGTAGCACGGTGGGAGCAACTGAAGGATTCTGTCAATGGTCGCCTCGTCCGGGAGGTTAATGTCCAGCTGGGACAGGCGGTTGTGCAGCCCAGACATTTTGAGTATGTGCTCACTGACAGAAGTATTTTCCTCCATCTTACAACTATAGAACTTGCCGGAGACTTCATATCTTTTGACCCGAACGTGAGCTTGGAAAATCATTTTTAGCTCCTCGAACATCTCATATGCTCCGTGTTGCTCAAAATGTTTTTGGAGCCTCGGTTCTAAGCTATAAAGCATGCTGCACTGAACGAGGGAGTAATCATCAGCACGTGACTGCCAAGCGTTCATAACGTCTTGGTTCTCTGGGATGGGTGCTTCACCTAGCAGTCCTTCTAGGACATATGCTTTCTTGGCAGCTATGAGGATGATCCTCAGGTTCCGGACCCAGTCCGTATAGTTGCTGCCATCATCTTTCAGCTTGGTTTTCTCTAGGAACGCGTTGAAGTTCATGTTGACATGAGTGTTGGCCATTTGATCTACAAGACATATTTTGCAAATATTTTAGACTAAGTTCATGATAATTAAGTTCATCTAATCAAATTATTTAATGATCTCCCACTCAGATTAGACATCCCTCTAGTCATCTAAGTGTTACATGATCCGAGTCGACTAGGCCGTGTCAGATCATCACGTGAGACGGACTAGTCATCATCGGTGAACATCTCCATGTTGCTCGTATCTTCCATACGACTCGTGTTCGACCTTTCGGTCTCTGTGTTTCGAGGCCATGTCTGTACATGCTAGGCTCGTCAAGTTAACCTAAGTGTTTTTGCATGTGTAAAACTGTTGGAAATATGCCCTAGAGGCAATAATAAAAGGATTATTATTATATTTTTTTGTTCATGATAGTTGTCTTTTATTCATGCTATAATTGTATTATCCGGAAATCGTAATACACGTGTGAATACTTAGACCACAACATGACCCTAGTGAGCCTCTAGTTGACTAGCTCGTTGATCAACAGATAGTCATGGTTTCCTGACTATGGACATTAGATGTCGTTGATAATGGGATCACATCATTAGGAGAATGATGTGATGGACAAGACCCAATCCTAAGCATAGCACAAGATCATGTAGTTCGTTTTGCTAGAGCTTTTCCTATGTCAAGTATCTCTTCCTTAGACCATGAGATCGTGTAACTCCCGGATACCGTAGGAGTGCTTTGGGTGTACCAAACGTCACAACGTAACTGGGTGACTATAAAGGTGCACTACAGGTATCTCCGAAAGTGTCTGTTGGGTTGACACGGATCGAGACTGGGATTTGTCACTCCGTATAACGGAGAGGTATCACTGGGCCCACACGGTAGTGCATCATCATAATGAGCTCAAAGTGACCAAGTGTCTAGTCACGGGATCATGCATTACGGTACGAGTAAAGTGACTTGCCGGTAATGAGATTGAACGAGGTATTGGGATACCGACGATCGAATCTCGGGCAAGTAACATACCGTCTGACAAAGGGAATTGTATACGGGGTTGATTGAATCCTCGACATCGTGGTTCATCCGATGAGATCATCGAGGAGTATGTGGGAGCCAACATGGGTATCCAGATCCCGCTGTTGGTTATTGACCGGAGAGCCGTCTCGGTCATGTCTGCATGTCTACCGAACCCGTAGGGTCTACACACTTAAGGTTCGGTGACGCTAGGGTTGTATGAATATGAGTATGCAGCAAACCGAATGTTGTTCGGAGTCCCGGATGAGATCCCGGACATCACGAGGAGTTCCGGAATGGTCCGGAGGTAAAGAATTATATATAGGAAGTGTTGTTTCGGCCATCGGGAAAGTTTCGGGGTCACCCGGTATTGTACCGGGACCACCGGAAGAGTCCCGGGGGTCCATCGGGTGGGGCCACCTATCCCGGAGGGCCCCGTGGGCTGAAGTGGGAGGGGAACCATCCCCTAGTGGGCTGGTGCGCCCCCCCCTTGGCCCCCCCTGCGCCTAGGGTTGGAAACCCTAGGGTGGGGGCGCACCACTTGCCTTGGGGGCACTCCACCCCCCTGGCTGCCGCCCCCTTGGGAGATTAGATCTCCCAGGGCCGGCGCCCCCCCTGGGGGCCTATATAAAGGAGGGGGTAGGGAGGGCAGCGGCACCCTATGTCTTGGCGCCTCCCTCCCCCTGCTACACCTCTTCCTCCTCCCGCAGTAGCTTGGCGAAGCCCTACCGGAGTCCTGCTGCATCCACCACCACGCCGTTGTGCTGCTGGATCTTCATCAACCTCTCCTTCCCCCTTGCTGGATCAAGACGGAGGAGACGTCACGCTAACCGTATGTTTGTTGAACGCGGAGGTGCCGTCCGTTCGGCGCTAGGATCTCCGGTGATAGGATCACGACGAGAACGACTACCTCAACCCCGTTCTCTTGAACGCTTCTGCACGCGATCTACAAGTGGTATGTAGATGCATCTCTCTCCTATCAATCGTTTCTTAGATGAACTCATAGATGGTTCTTGGTGAAACCGTAGGAACTTTTTTAATTTTCTGCAACGTTCCCCAACAGTGGCGTCATGAGCTAGGTCTATGCCTAGTTCTCTATTGCACGAGTAGAACACAATTTTGTTGTGGGAGTAGATCTTGTCAACTTGCTTGCCGCTACTAGTCTTTTCTTGCTTCAGCGGTATAGTGGGATGAAGCAGCCTGGACCGAACTTACACATACGCTTACGTGAGACAGGTTCCACTAACTGACATGCACTAGTTGCATAAGGTGTCTAGCGGGTATCTGTCTCTCCTACTTTAGTTGGAGCGGATTCGGCGAAAAGGGTCCTTATGAAGGGTAAATAGAAGTTGACAAAATCATGTTGTGGTTATTCGTAGGTAAGAAAACGTTCTTCCTAGAACCCAATTGCAGCCACGTAAAAGATGCAACAACAATTAGAGGACGTCTAACTTGTTTTTGCGGCAATTGTCATGTGATGTGATATGGCCAGAAGTTGTGATGAATGATGAATGATATATTTAGATGTATGAGATCATGTTCTTGTAATAGGAATCACGACTTGCATGTCGATGAGTATGAAAACCGGCAGGAGCCATAGGAGTTGTCTTTATTTTTGTATGACCTGCGTGTCATTGAAGAACGCCATGTAAATTACTTTACTTTATTGCTAAACACGTTAGCCATAGAAGTAGAAGTAGTCATTGGCGTGAAAACTTCGTGAAGACACGATGATGGAGATCATGATGATGGAGATCATGGTGTCATGCCGGTGATGAAGATGATCATGGTGCCCTGAAGATGGAGATCGAAGGAGCTATATGATATTGGCCATATCATGTCACTACTTTATATAATTGCATGTGATGTTTATTATGTTTATGCATCTTGTTTACTTAGAACGACGGTAGTAAATAAGATGATCCCTTATAATAATTTCAAGAAAGTGTTCCCCCTAACTGTGCGCCGTTGCTAAAGTTCGTCGTTTCGAAGCACCACGTGATGATCGGGTGTGATAGATCCTTACGTTCACATACAACGGGTGTAAGACAGTTTTACACATGCATAAACACTTAGGGTTAACTTGACGAGCCTAGCATGTACAGACATGGCCTCGGAACACAAGAGACCGAAAGGTCGAACATGAGTCGTATGGAAGATACGATCAACATGGAGATGTTCACCGATGATGACTAGTCCGTCTCACATGATGATCGGACACGGCCTAGTCGACTCGGATCGTGTAACACTTAGATGACTAGAGGGATGTCAATCTGAGTGGGAGTTCATTAAATAATTTGATTAGATGAACTTAATTATCATGAACTTAGTCTAAAGTCTTTGCAAAATATGTCTTGTAGATCAAATGGCCAACGCTCATGTCAGGATGAACTTCAACGCGTTCCTAGAGAAAACCAAGCTGAAAGATGATGGCAGCAACTATTCGGACTGGGTCCGGAACATGAGGATCATCCTCATAGCAGCCAAGAAAGATTATGTCCTAGAAGCACCGCTAGGTGAAGCACCCATCCCAGAGAACCAAGACGTTATGAACACTTGGCAGTCACGTGCTGATGATTACTCCCTCGTTCAATGCGGCATGCTTTACAGCTTAGAACCGGGGCTCCAAAAGCGTTTTGAGCGACACGGAGCATATGAGATGTTCGAGGAGCTGAAAATGGTTTTTCAAGCTCATGCCCGGGTCGAGAGATATGAAGTCTCCGACAAGTTCTATAGTTGTAAGATGGAGGAAAACAGTTCTGTGAGTGAGCACATACTCAAAATGTCTGGGTTGCACAACCGCCTGTCCCAGCTGGAAATCAACCTCCCGGACGAGGCGGTCATTGACAGAATCCTTCAGTCGCTCCCACCAAGCTACAAGAGCTTTGTGCTGAACTACGATATGCAGGGGATGGTGAAGACCATTCCTGAAGTATTTTCAATGCTGAAGTCAGCAGACGTTGAAATCAAGAAAGAACATCAAGTGTTGATGGTCAATAAGACCACTAAATTCAAGAAAGGCAAGGGTAAGAAGAACTTCAAGAAAGACGGCAAAGATGTTGCCGCGCCCGGCAAGCCAGTTGCCCGGAAGAAGTCAAAGAATGGACCCAAGCCTGAGACTGAGTGCTTTTATTGCAAAGGGAAGGGTCACTGGAAGCGGAACTGACCCAAATACTTAGCGGACAAGAAGGCCGGCAACACTAAAGGTATATTTGATATACATGTAATTGATGTGTACCTTACCAATACTCGTAGTAACTCCTGGGTATTTGATACCGGTGCCGTTGCTCATATTTGTAACTCACGGCAGGAGCTGTGGAATAAGCGGAGACTGGCGAAGGACGAGGTGACGATGCGCGTCGGGAATGGTTCCAAGGTCGATGTGATCGCCGTCGGCACGCTACCTCTACATTTACCCACGAGATTAGTTTTAAACCTCAATAATTGTTATTTAGTGCCAAGTTTGAGCATGAACATTGTATCTGGATCTCGTTTGATGCGAGATGGCTACTCATTTAAATCCGAGAATAATGGTTGTTCTATTTATATGAGAGATATGTTTCATGGTCATGCCCCGATGGTCAATGGTTTATTCTTAATGAATCTCGAACGTAGTGTTACACATATTCATAGTGTGAATACCAAAAGATGTAAAGTTGATAACGATAGTCCCACATACTTGTGGCACTGCCGCCTTGGTCACATTGGTGTCAAGCACATGAAGAAGCTCCATGCTGATGGACTTTTAGAGTCTCCCGATTATGAATCATTTGACACATGTGAACCATGCCTCATGGGCAAAATGACCAAGACTCCATTCTCCGGAACAATGGAGCGAGCAACCAAATTATTGGAAATCATACATACTGATCTGTGCGGTCCAATGAGCGTTGAGGCTCACGGAGGATATCGTTATGTTCTCACTCTCACTGATGACTTGAGTAGTTATGGGTATGTCTACTTGATGAAACACAAGTCTGAAACCTTTGAAAAGTTCAAGGAATTTCAGAATGAGGTAGAGAATCAACGTGACCGAAATATAAAGTTCCTACGATCAGATCATGGAGGAGAATATTTAAGTCATGAATTTGGTACACACATAAGAAAATGTGGAATCGTTTCACAACTCATGCTGCCTGGAACACCTCAGCGTAACGGTGTGTCCGAACGTCGTAATCGCACTCTATTGGATATGGTCTGATCTATGATGTCTCTTACTGATTTACCGCTATCATTTTGGGGATACGCTCTAGAGACAGCTACATTCACTTTAAATAGGGCACCGTCTAAATCCGTTGAGACGACACCGTATGAATTATGGTTTGGGAAGAAACCTAAGCTGTCGTTTCTAAAAGTTTGGGGATGCGATGCTTATGTCAAGAAACTTCAACCTAAAAAGCTCGAACCCAAGTCGAAAAAATGCGTCTTCATAGGATACCCTAAGGAAACCATTGGGTATACCTTCTACCTTAGATCCGAAGGCAAGATCTTTGTTGCCAAGAATGGATCCTTTCTGGAAAAGGAGTTTCTCTCGAAAGGAGTAAGTGGGAGGAAAGTAGAACTCGATGAAGTACTACCGCTTGAACCGGAAAGTAGTGCAGCTCAGGAAAATGTTCCTATGGTGCCTGCACCGACTGGAGAGGAAATTAATGATGATGATCAAGGTACTTTGGATCAAGTTGCTACTGAATTTCGTAGGTCCACAAGGACACGTTCCACACCAGAGTGGTATGGCAACCCTGTCCTGGAAATCATGTTGTTAGACAACTGTGAACCTTCGACCTATGAAGAAGCGATGGCGGGCCCAGAATCCAACAAATGGCTTGAAGCCATGCAATCCGAGATAGAATCCATGTATGAAAACAAAGTATGGACTTTGACAGACTTGCCCGATGATCGGCGACCGGTAGAAAACAAATGGATCTTTAAGAAGAAGACGGACGCGGATGGTAATGTTACCATCTATAAAGCTCAACTTGTCGCTAAGGGTTATTGACAAGCTCAAGGGGTTGACTACGATGAGACTTTTCTCTCCCGTAGCAAAGCTGATGTCCGTCCGAATCATGTTAGCAATTTCCGCATACTATGATTATGATATATGGCAGATGGACGTCCAAACGGCATTCCTTAACGGTTATCTTAAGGAAGAGCTATATATGATGCAGCCGGAAGGTTTTGTCGATCCTAAGAATGCTAACAAAGTATGCAAGCTCCAACGATCGATTTATGGGCTGGTGCAAGCATCTCGGAGTTGGAACATTCGCTTTGATGAGATGATCAAAGTGTTTGGGTTTATGCAGACTTATGGAGAAGCATGCGTTTACAAGAAAGTGAGTGGGAGCTCTGTAGGATTTCTCATATGACATGCTTTTGATGGGAAATGATATAGAATTCTTGGACAGCATTAAGGCCTACTTGAATAAGTGTTTTTCAATGAAGGGCCTTGGAGAAGCTGCTTACATATTAGGCATCAAAATCTATAGGGATAGATCGAGACGGCTCATAGGTCTTTCACAAAGCACATACCTTGATAAGATTTTGAAGAAGTTCAAAATGGATCAGTCCAAGAAAGGGTTCTTGCCTGTATTGCAAGGTGTGAGATTGAGCTCGGCTCAATGCCCGACCACGGCAAAGGATAAAGAAGAGATGAGCATCATCCCCTATGCCTCAGCCATAGGATCTATTATGTATGCCATGTTGTGTACCAGACCTGATGTAAACCTTGCCGTAAGTCTGGTAGGAAGGTACCAAAGTAATCCCGGCAAAGAACACTGGACAACGGTCACGAATATCCTGAAGTACCTGAAAAGGACAAAGGACATGTTTCTCGTTTATGGAGGTGACGAAGAGCTCATCATAAAGGGTTACGTCGATGCTAGCTTCGATACAGATCTGGATGACTCCAAGTCACAAACCGGATACGTGTATATGTTGAATGGTGGGGCAGTAAGCTGGTACAGCTGCAAGCAGAGCGTCGTGGCGGGATCTACATGTGAAGCGGAGTACATGGCAGCCTCAGAGGCAGCGCATGAAGCAATTTTGTTGAAGGAGTTCATCACCGACCTAGGAGTCATACCCAATGCGTTGGGGCCGATCAAACTCTTCTGTGACAACACTGGAGCTATTGCCCTTGCCAAGGAGCCCAGGTTTCACAAGAAGACCAGGCACATCAAGCGTCGTTTCAACTCCATCCGTGAAAATGTTCAAGATGGAGACATAGATATTTGCAAAGTACATACGGATCTGAATGTTGCAGATCCGTTGACTAAACCTCTTTCGCGAGCAAAACATGATCAACACCAGAACTCTATGAGTGTTCGATTCATCACAATGTAACTAGATTATTGACTCTAGCGCAAGTGGGAGACTGTTGGAAATATGCCCTAGAGGCAATAATAAAAGGATTATTATTATATTTCTTTGTTCATGATAGTTGTCTTTTATTCATGCTATAATTGTATTATCAGGAAATCATAATACACGTGTGAATACTTAGACCACAACATGTCCCTAGTGAGCCTCTAGTTGACTAGCTCGTTGATCAACAGACAGTCATGGTTTCCTGACTATGGACATTAGATGTCGTTGATAACGGGATCACATCATTAGGAGAATGATGTGATGGACAAGACCCAATCCTAAGCATAGCACAAGATCGTGTAGTTCGTTTTGCTAGAGCTTTTCCTATGTAACTCCGTATAACGGAGAGGTATCACTGGGCCCACTCGATAGTGCATCATCATAATGAGCTCAAAGTGACCAAGTGTCTAGTCACGGGATCATGCATTACGGTACGAGTAAAGTGATTTGCCGATAACGAGATTGAACGAGGTATTGGGATACCGACGATCAAATCTCGGGCAAGTAACATACCGTCTGACAAAGGGAATTGTATGCGGGGTTGATTGAATCCTCGACATCGTGGTTCACCCGATGAGATCATCGAGGAGTATGTGGGAGCCAACATGGGTATCCAGATCCTGCTGTTGGTTATTGACCGGAGAGCCGTCTCGGTCATGTCTGCATGTCTCCCGAACCCGTAGGGTCTACACACTTAAGGTTCGGTGACGCTAGGGTTGTATGAATATGAGTATGCAACAAACCGAATGTTGTTCGGAGTCCCGGATGAGATCCCAGACGTCATGAGGAGTTCCGGAATGGTCCGGAGGTAAAGAATCATATATAGGAAGTGTTGTTTCGGCCATCGTGAAAGTTTCGAGGTCACCCAGTATTGTACCGGGACCACCAGAAGAGTCCCGGGGGTCCACCGGGTGGGGCCACCTATCCCGGAGGGCCCCGTGGGCTGAAGTGGGAGGGGAACCAGCCCCTAGTGGCTGGTGCGCCCCCCCCCCCTTGGCCCCCCCTGCGGCTAGGGTTGGAAACCCTAGGGTGGGGGCGCACCACTTGCCTTGGGGGGCACTCCACCCCCCTTGGCCGCTGCCCCCCTTGGGAGATTAGATCTCCCAGGGACGGCGCCCCCCCTGGGGGCCTATATAAAGGAGGGGGGTAGGGAGGGCAGCCGCACCCTGTGTCTTGGCGCCTCCCTCCCCCTGCTACACCTCTTCCTCCTCCCGCAGTAGCTTGGCGAAGCCCTGCCGGAGTCCTGCTGCATCCACCACCACACCGTTGTTCTGCTGGATCTTCATCAACCTCTCCTTCCCCCTTGCTGGATCAAGACGGAGGAGACGTCATGCTGACCGTACGTGTGTTTAACGTGGAGGTGCGATCCGTTCGGCGCTAGGATCTCCGGTGATAGGATCACAACGAGAACGACTACCTCAACCCCGTTCTCTTGAACGCTTCCGCACGCGATCTACAAGTGGTATGTAGATGCATCTCTCTCCTATCACTCGTTGCTTAGATGAACTCATAGATGGATCTTGGTGAAACCGTAGGAAAAATTTTAATTTTCTGCAATGTTCCCCAACAAAAATTGTCTTACACTCGTTGTATGTGAACGTAGGAATCTATCACACCCGATCATCACGTGGTGCTTCAAAACGACGAACTTTAGCAACGGCGCATAGTTAGGGGGAACACTTTCTTGAAATTATTATAAGGGATCATCTTATTTACTACCGTCGTTCTAAGTAAACAAGATGCATAAACATAATTAAACATCACATGCAATTGTATAGTAGTGACATGATATGGCCAATATCATATAGCTCCTTTGATCTCCATCTTCGGGGCTCCATGATCATCTTCGTCACCGGCATCACACCATGATCTCCATCATCATGATCTCCATCATCGTGTCTCCATGAAGTTGCTCGCCAACAATTACTTCTACTACTATGGCTAATGGTTTAGCAATAAACTAAAGTAATTACATGGCGTTAAATCATTGACACGCAGGTCATACAATAATTAAGACAACTCCTATGGCTCCTGCCGGTTGTCATACTCATCGACATGCAAGTCGTGATTCCTATTACAAGAACATGATCTCATACATCACAATATATCATTCATCATTTATCACAACTTTTGGCCATATCACATCACAAAGCAATTGCTGCAAAAACAAGTTAGACGACCTCTAATTGTTGTTGCATCTTTTACATGGCTGCAATAGGGTTCTAGCAAGAACGTTTTCTTACCTACGAATAACCACAACGTGATTTGTCAACTTCTATTTACCCTTCATAAGGACCCTTTTCATTGAATCGGCTCCAACTAAAGTGGGAGAGACAGACACCCGCTAGCCACCTTATGGAACTAGTGCATGTCAGTCGGTGGAACCTGTCTCGCGTAAGCGTACGTGTAAGGTCGGTCCGGGCCGCTTCATCCCACAATACCGCTGAAGCAAAATAAGACTAGTAGTGGCAAGAAAGTTGACAATATCTATGCCCACAACAGATTTGTGTTCTACTCGTGCAATAGAGAACTACGCATAAACCTAGCTCTGATACCACTGTTGGGAAACGTTGCATAAAATAAAAAAATTCCTACATTCACCAAGATAAATCTATGAGTTCAACTAGCAACGAGAGAGAGGAGTGCATCTACATACCCTTGTAGATTGCGAGCGGAAGCATTCAAGAGAACGGGGTTGAGGGAGTCATACTCGTCGTGATCCAAATCACCGGAGATCCTAGCGCCGAACGGACGGCACCTCCGCGTTCAACACACGTACGGTCAGCGTGACGTCTCGTCCTTCTTGATCCAGCAAGGGGGAAGGAGAGGTTGATGAAGATCCAGCAGCATGACGGCGTGGTGGTGGATGCAGCAGGGATCCGGTAGGGCTTCGCCAAGCGACTACGGCAGGAAGAGGTGTAGCAAGGGGGGAAGGGAGGCACTAGGTGTCAGGGTGCGGCTGCCCTCCCACCCCCCTCTTTATATAGGGACCCCAGGGGGGCGCTGGCCCTACGAGATGGGATCTCCTAGGGGGGGTGGCGGCCAAGGGGGGAAACTTGCCCCCCAAGGCAAGTGGAGGCGCCCCCTCCCCTAGGGTTCCCAACCCTAGGCGCAGAGGGGCGCCCAGGGGGGTCGCACCAGCCCACTAGGGGCTGGTTCCCCTCCCACTTCATCTCATGGGGCCCTCCGGGATAGGTGGCCCCACCCGGTGGACCCCCGGGACACTTCCGGTTGTCCCGGTACAATACCGGTGAACCCCAAAACTTTCCCGATGGCCGAAACTCGACTTCCCATATATAATAATTCTTTACCTCCAGACCATTCCAGAACTCCTCGCGATGTCCGGGATCTCATCCGGGACTCCGAACAACTTTCCGTTTGCTGCATACTAATATCTTTACAACCCTAGCGTCATCGAACCTTAAGTGTGTAGACCCTATGGGTTCGGGAGACACGCAGACATGACCGAGACTGCTCTTCGGTCAATAGCCAATAGCGGGATCTGGATACCCATGTTGGCTCCCACATGCTCCTCGATGATCTCATCGGATGAACCACGATGTCGAGGATTCAAGCAACCCCGTATACAATTCCCTTTGTCAATCGGTATGTTACTTGCCCGAGATTCGATCATCGGTATCCCAATACCTCGTTCAATCTCGTTACCGGAAAGTCACTTTACTCGTACCGTAATGCATGATCCCATAACCAGAAACTTGGTCACTTTGAGCTCATTACGATGATGCATTACCGAGTGGGCCCAGAGATACCTCTCCGTCATGCGGAGTGACAAATCCCAGTCTTGATCCATGTCAACCCAACAGACACTTTGGAGATACCTGTAGTGCACCTTTATAGTCACCCAGTTATGTTGTGACGTTTGGTACACCCAAAGCACTCCTACGGTATCCGGGAATTACATGATCTCATGGTCTAAGGAAAAGATACTTGAGATTGGAAAATCTCTAGCAAAATGAACTACACGATCTTGTGCTATGCTTAGGATCGGGTCTTGTCCATCACATCATTCTCCTAATGATGTGATCCCGTTATCAACGACATCCAATGTCCATAGTCAGGAAACCACGATTATCTGTTGATCAAGGAGCTAGTCAACTAGAGGCTCACTAGGGACATGTTGTGGTCTATGTATTCACACGTGTATTACGATTTCCGGATAATACAATTATAGCATGAATAAAAGAAAATTATCATGAAAAAGGAAATATAATAATAATCCTTTTATTATTGCCTCTAGGGCATATTTCCAACATCATGCACATAAGAGCCACTAAGCATTTTCAATATGGTCTTCTCGACCCCCAAAGAAAGTAAAAGAAAGAAAACTATTTACACGGGAAAGCTCCCAACAAACAAAAGAAGAACGGGAAATATTTTTGGGTTTTCCTTTTTAACTACTACAGCAAAGAAATAAACTACTACTAATTTTTTTTATTTTTCTTAAGGTTTATTAAACACACAAGAAGAAAGCAGGAAAGAGAAAATAATCTAGTATAGATATTACAGTGAAAGAGTATGAACACCGACATCTAGCAATGAGTGTGTGTGAACATGAATGTAATGTCGGTGGGAAATACGTACTCCCCCAAGCTTAGGCTTTTGGCCTAAGTTGGTCTATTGCCAGGGATGGCCTGGCGGATACCCGTAGGTGAAGCTGGGGTCATACTGTGACGCAGCGGCTATAGCCTCCTGAGCTGCAGTGTAGCATCTAGCTGCCTCCGCTCTCCTCTCGTATTCATCTGCCTCCTCTCTTGTAATAACATATCTTCCTTTTGTCTGAAAATCAAAGAAGGTAGGAGCAGGAAGAGAAATATGGACTACATGACGTTTGTTAAAGATTAGTCGATACTGGTGAGGTGGCTCTGTCCTCTCAACAAACCGGTGAGAAACCATAGAATCAAAATCTAAATAAGAAGGACGTAACTCCATATCACCCTCACGAATGTCTATCTCAAGAAAATTAGCTAAGCGGGTTGCATAAATTCCTCCAAAGAAATCCCCATTATGTCTATTCTGATGCAACCTGCGAGCTACGATGGCTCCCATATGATAAGATTGGTCTCCTAACACAGCACTTCTAAGATTGCTGAGATCAGGAGCACATAAGTGACATACTTCATCCTTAGCATTAATACATCTACCTATAAAGAGAGAAAAATAATGTATAGCGGGAAAATGAATGCTCCCTAAAGTGGCTTGTGTTATGTCTCTAGATTCCCACACAGTTATTTTAGCAATAAAGTCTCTATATTCAGATTTAGGGGGATCCCTGACATTACCCCATGATGGAAACTTGCAAGCAGAGATGAAATCCTCTAAGTCCATGGTATAAGATTTATCATAAAGGTCAAACATGACTGAAGGAGAATTACGCGAAGATGAAAACTCAAACCTCCTCACAAATGAACTTGTGAGATCATGATACTGGGGGCATTTGTCAGCTTCAAAGTCCTCAAGCCCGGCGTTGTGCAAATATGCGCTAAATTCTCCTTTGATTCCTGCTTGATTAATAAAATTTTCTGACGGCCATTCACAGGGCCTCACAAGAGCATCTCTTGGTGGTTTCTCGTCAGCATCACGTATTGCAAGCCTGGGACTTTGTTTCCTTGAAGGGCCACCTTGGAACATCCTCCTAAACATATTGCTTCCTCTGAGAAATTTCTGAAATTTTTAGTAACTTCAAATAAAAGTGAACCAACTTCAATAAAATTGATATCAACAACTCCTACAAGTGCCTAGAGCCTATATAAGGCATTGGAACTACTTGGAACCATATAAATTTGACATGCAAGCTCAAGAACATGGTCACCTATGCAGCACAAATTTGCAATGAATAAAGAACTAGAACAAAAACTAATTGGACCAATGGAGGAGTCGCATACCAAGGAACAATCTCCCCAAGCAGTTTTGCGAGAGGTGCTTTGAGCAAGGAGATCGAAAATCACAGCAACGGGGGCTGGAACTCGTGCTTGAGTTGGTTTTTCGTGTTTGTGTGAGACAGAGGAAGAAGATGGGTGCAGGAATAAGTGGAGGAGGGCCACCGTGGGCCCACGAGGCAGGGGGCGCGCCCAGGGGGGTAGGGCGCGCCCTCCACCCTCGTGGCCAGGTGGCAGCTCCCCCCGTGGTGATTTTTGCACAGTAAATTCTTAAATATTCCCGAAAAAATCATAAAAAATTGGCATGGCATTCTGAGGACTTTTATTTTCGGGATATTTTTATATTGAGCGGATAAGTCAAGAGACAGACAAAAAAATACTATTTTACTTTATTTCTACTAAACTAAAGAAAATATAAAGAGGGTATAGAAGGTTGTGCTTCTAGTTTCATCCATCTCGTGATCATCAAAATGAATCCACTAACAAGGTTGATCAAGTCTTGTTAACGAGCTCATTCCGATTAACACGGAATAGGAGAAATTTTGAATAGCACTAAGTTACCTCAACGGGGATATGAAAATCCCCAACAATAAGAATATCATACTTTTTGTTGACAGTAGGGAGAGGAAATTCAAAACCTCCAAATATAATCGATTGAATTTTTCCAATAGAGTTGATACTGTAAACTTGAGGTTGTTTCCTCAGAAATTGTACCATGTGTTCATTGCCATTAACATGAAAAGTGACATTGCCTTTGTTGCAATCAATAACAGCCCCTGCAGTATTAAGGAAAGGTCTTCCAAGAATAATAGACATACTATCATCCTCAGGAATATCATGAATAACAAAGTCCGTTAAAATAGTAACGCTTGCAACCACAACAGGAACATCCTCACAAATACCGACAGGTATAGCAGTTGATTTATCAGCCATTTGCAAAGATATTTCAGTAGGTGTCAACTTATTCAAGTCAAGTATACAATATAAAGAGAGAGGCATAACACTAACACCAGCTCCAAGATCACATAAAGCAGTTTTAACATAATTTCTCTTAATGGAGCATGGTATAGTAGGTACTATGGGATCTCCAAGTTTCTTTGCTATTCCACCCTTAAAAGTATAATTAGCAAGCATGGTGGAAATTTCAGCTTCAGGTATCTTTCTTTTATTAGTGATAATATCCTTCATATACTTAGAATAAGGGTTTGTTTTGAGCACATCAGTTAATCGCATACGCAAAAAAATAGGTCTAATCATTTCAGCAAAGTGCTCAAAATCCTCATCATCCTTTTTCTTGGATGGTTTCGGAGGAAAAGGCATGGGTTTCTGAACCCATGGTTCCCTTTATTTTCCATGTTT
Source organism: Triticum dicoccoides (assembly GCF_002162155.2). Taxonomy (NCBI): domain Eukaryota; kingdom Viridiplantae; phylum Streptophyta; class Magnoliopsida; order Poales; family Poaceae; genus Triticum; species Triticum dicoccoides. Next base: position 11,654,454 of record NC_041389.1, read on the forward strand.
CCTAGCAACAAAATCTCTTTTATCATAACGTTTATTCTTTGATTGTGGGTTATCAAGATCAACAGCAGGTTCAACTTCTACATCGTTATCATTACTAGGTTGAGAATCAACATGAACATTATCATTAACATTATCACTAGGTTCATGTTCATCACCTGATTGTGTTTCAGCATCAGAAATAGAAATATCATTTGGATTCTCAGGTGGCTCAGCAATAGGTTCACTAGAAGTTTGCAAAGTCCTATCATTTTTCTTTTTCTTATTTCTAGAAGAACTAGGTACATCAATATCATTTCTCTGAGAATCTTGCTCGATTCTCTTAGGGTGGCCTTCAGGATAAAAAGGTTCCTGAGTCATTCTACCGGTTCTAGTAGCCACTCTAACAGCATAATCATTTTTCTTACTATTCATTTCATCAAGCGCTTCTTTCTGAGCTTTAAGTACTTGTTCTACTTGAGTGGTAACCATAGAAGCATGTTTGCTAACAAGTTTAAGTTCACCTCTAATATCAGCCATATAATCACCCAAGCGTTTAATCATATAAGCATCTTGTTTTAATTGTCTACCAAAATAAGCATTAAAGTCATCTTGCTTAAACATAAAGTTATCAAACTCATCCAAGCATTGACTAGCAATTTTAGTAGGAGGGACTTCAGCTTTATCATATCTATAGAGAGAATTTACCTTTACTACTTGTGTTGGGATATCGGGAGGTTCTTCAGTAAATAAGTAACTGAGATCATATACTTCTTCAACAGGCGGTAAATCAGGACCGTGTATTTCTTCAGGAGGTAAATTCTTAACATCTTCGGCTTTAATACCTTTTTCTTTCATAGATTTCTTTGCCTCTTGCATATCTTCGGGACTAAGAAATAGAACACCTCTCTTCTTCGGAGTTGGTTTAGGAATAGGCTCAGTAATTGGCTCAGGAACTGGCTCAGGAGGTATCTCGGGAGGTGCCCAATTATTTTCATTAGCCAACATATTATTCAATAGAATTTCAGCGTCATCCAGTGTTCTTTCCCTGAAAAGAGAACCAGCACAACTATCCAGGTAATCTCTAGAAGCATCAGTTAGTCCATTGTAAAAGATATCAAATATCTCAAGTTTCTTAAGAGGATGATCAGGCAAAGAATTAAGTAACTTGAGAAGCTTCCCCCAAGCTTGTGGGAGACTCTCTTCTTAAATTTGCACAAAATTGTATATTTTCCTCAAAGCAGCTTGTTTCTTATGAGCAGGGAAATATTTAGCAGAGAAGTTATAAATCATATCCTGGGGACTTTGCACACAACCAGGATCAAGAGAATTATACCATATCTTAGCATCACCATTTAACGAGAACAGAAATATTTTGAGTAAATAAAGATAGCGCGATCTCTCGTTATTAGTAAACAGGGCAGCTATATCATTCAACTTAGTAAGATGTGCCACAACAGTTTCAGATTCATAGCCATAGAAAGGATCAGATTCAACCAAAGTAATTATATCGGGATCAACAGAAAAATCATAATAGTCCTGATCAGGAACGCAGATAGGTGAAGTAGCAAAAGTAGGGTCGGATTTCATTCTACCTCTAAAAGATTCTTTACTCCATTTAATTAGTAACCTCTTAAGTTCACGTCTATCCTGGCAAGCAAAAATAGCTGCAGAAGATGCGGCATCAAAAAGATAACCCTCAGGAATAGCAGGCATAGGTTCATCGTCACTAACATCATCGTGTTCAAGTTCAATAATTTCCTTTCTCTAGACCTAGCAATTTGCTCATCAAGATATTCACCAAGTGGTACAGTAGTATCAAGCATAGAAGTAGTTTCATCAGAAGTATCATGCATGGCAGAAGTGGCATCATGAATAACATGCAACATATTAGAATTCATAGCGGTAACAGGTTTAGGCTTCGCAAGCTTACTTATAATAGAAGGAGAATCTAGTGCAGCGCTAGATGGCAGTTCCTTACCTCCCCTCGTAGTTGAGGGAAAAATCTTGGTCTTAGCGTATTTCAAGTTCTTCATAGTGTCCAGCAGATATAAATCCCAAGTGACTCAAATAATAGAGCTATGCTCCTCGGCAACGGCGCCAGAAAAAGGTCTTGATAACCCACAAGTATAGGGGATCGCAACAGTTTTCGAGGGTATAGTATTCAACCCAAATTTGTTGATTCGACACAAGGGGAGCCAAAGAATATTCTCAAGTATTAGTAGCTGAGTTGTCAATTCAACCACACCTGGGAACTTAGTATCTGCAGCAAAGTGTTTACTAGTAAAGTAATATGATAGCGGTGGTAACGGTAACAAAAGTAAAGACAGCAAAAGTAATGTTTTTGGTATTTTGTAGTGATTGTAACAGTAGAAACGGAAAAGTAAATAAGCGAGAACCAGTATATGGAAAACTCGTAGGCACCGGATCAATGATGGATAATTATGCCGGATGTGGTTCATCATGTAACAGTCATAACATAGGGTGACACAGAACTAGCTCCAGTTCATCAATGTAATGTAGGCATGTATTCCGAATATAGTCATACGTGCTTATGGAAAAGAACTTGCATGACATCTTTTGTCCTACCCTCCCGTGGCAGCGGGGTCCTATTGGAAACTAAGGGATATTAAGGCCTCCTTTTAATAGAGAACCGGAACAAAGCATTAGCACATAGTGAATACATGAACTCCTCAAACTATGGTCATCACCGGGAGTGGTTCCGATTGTTGTCACTTCGGGGTTGCCGGATCATAACACATAGTAGGTGACTATAGACTTGCAAAATAGGATCAAGAACTCACATATATTCATGAAAACATAATAGGTTCAGATCTGAAATCATGGCACTCGGGCCCTAGTGACAAGCATTAAGCATAGCAAAGTCATAGCAACATCAATCTCAGAACATAGTGGATACTAGGGATCAAACCCTAACAAAACTAACTCGATTACATGATAAATCTCATCCAACCCATCACCATCCAGCAAGCCTACGATGGAATTACTCACGCACGGCGGTGAGCATCATGAAATTGGTGATGGAGGATGGTTGATGATGACGACGGCGATGAATTCCCCTATCCGGATCCCCGAACGGACTCCAGATCAGCCCTCCCGAGATAGATTAGGGCTTGGCGGCGGCTCCGTATCATAGAACGCGATGATTTCTTCTCTCCGATTTTTTTCTCCCCGAAGGCGAATATATGGAGTTGGAGTTGGCGTCGGAGGGCCACCAGGGGGCCACGAGGTAGGGGGCGCGCCCAGGGGGGCGCGCCCCCCACCCTCATGGACAGGGTGTGGGCCCCCTGGTCTTCATCTTTTGCGAGGATTTTTCTTTATTTTTTCTAAGGTGTTTCGTGGAGTTTCAGGACATTCCGAGAATCTTTATTTTCTGCATAAAAACAACACCATGGCAATTCTGCTGAGAACAGCGTCAGTCCGGGTTAGTTCCATTCAAATCATACAAGTTAGAGTCCAAAACAAGGGCAAAAGTGTTTGTAAAGGTAGATACGACGGAGACGTATCACTCCTCGAGGGCCTGGCATCTTGAGCTTGAGGTATGCGTAGTGCGGCACCACATTGAACTTTGCAAATGCGGTTCATCCGAGCAGGGCATGATAGCCACTGCGGAATGGGACTATGTCGAAGATCAACTCATCGCTTTGGAAATTATCCGGGGATCCGAAGACCACTTCTAGTGTAGCTGAGCCTATACAATTGGACTCTACACCTGGTATGACGCCTTTAAAGGTCGTCTTTGTGGGTTTAATCCTTGAGGGATCTATGCCCATTTTTCGCACTGTATCTTGATAAAGCAGGTTCAGGCTGCTACCGCCGTCCATAAGGACTCTAGTGAGGTAAAATCCGTCAGTGATTGGGTCTAGAACCAATGCGACGAATCCGCCGTGGCGGATGCTAGTGGGGTGGTCCCTTCGATCAGAAGTGATCAGGCAGGAGGACCACGGGTAGAACTTCGGGCCAACTGGCTCCAACGCATATATGTCCCTGAGTGCACGCTTCCGCTCCCTTTGGGGGATGTGGGTTGCGTATATCATGTTCACCGTCCGCACTTGTGGGGGAAAGCCCTTCTGTCCCCTATTGTTCGGCTGCCAGGGCTCCTCCTCGTCATTGCTATGCAGCCCCTTGTCTCTGTTTTCGGCACTTAACTTCCCTGCCTGCTTGAAATTGGATGGTGTTTCGGGGGCGCCGTGTATCTGGCACGAGCGATCGAGTATTCGGTCCAAACTGGACGGGCCCGGAGTATTTCTTTTTGAATGGCTTTTTCTGCTGACCGGGTTTAGAGCCTCTGAATCCGGCATTAACTGTCGTATCCTCAGCATTGTGGTCGTTAATGCGGTGCTTGTGCTTATTGCGACGCGACCTGCCATTGTTGTCCTTGATATCGAAATTACTAGGGCTCTTGGTCATGTTATTACTACGAGCTAGCCAGCTGTCTTCTCCCGCGCAAAAGTGGGTCATGAGTGTTGTGAGGGCTGCCATGGATTTCGGCTTTTCCTGTCCTAGGTGCCGGGCAAGCCATTCGTCCCGGATGATATGTTTGAAGGCTGCGAGGGCCTCTGCGTCCAGACAGTCAACTATTTGATTTTTCTTGGTTAGGAACCGTGTCCAGAATTGTCTGGCTGATTCCTCTGGCTGCTGAATTATGTGGCTTAGGTCATCGGCGTCTGGTGGCCGCACATAGGTGCCCTGGAAATTGTCGAGGAATGCGGCTTCCAGGTCCTCCTAGCAACCAATTGACTCTGCTGGCAAGCTGTTAAGCCAATGTCGAGCTGGTCCTTTAAGCTTTAGTGGGAGGTATTTGATAGCGTGTAGATCATCACCGCGGGCCATGGGGATATGAAGGAGATAATCCTCGATCCATACCGCAGGATCTGTTGTGCCATCGTATGATTCGATGTTTACGGGTTTAAAACCCTTGGGGATTTGATGATCCATTACTTCATATGTGAAGCATAGTGGGTGTGCGGCGCCTCTGTACTGGGCTATATCAGGACGTAGCCCAAATGAGCTTTGTCTGTTGTGTTCGGCCTGGCCGTATTTGCCATATCCGGCGTGTAGCGACCCGACCTCAGATGGTCAAGTCTCTATGCTCCGGTGTCATCCCTGGATCAGTAATGCTGACACCACACAGTACTTCGAAGGATTTATAACAGAGTAGCAATCACACACTTATTACATCGAATGTCTCAAAAGAGAACTTATTATAATAATATGGCTTAAGGCCATCTAATGCGATAACAGCGGAAGGCTTGGAAGATATAGTGAGTCCATCAACTCCAACGGCATAGCTGAGCTGCACGGCAACGACCTACGAACCTTACTCCTCGTCTGAAAAGTCTGCAACATAATACGTTGCAGCCCGAGAACGGGTCAGCACATGGAATATGCTGGCAATGTAACACAGAAGAGCAATAACAGAATAATGCTACTACTACATGCATATTTGGCTGGTGGAAAGCTCTATGGTTACAGTTTTTGCGAAAAGCCAATTTTTCCCTACTACAAAGGAATCAGTTTTAATTTAACTATCATGGTAGTTGAAACATCATTTGAGAAGGTACACCCCAACTCAATGATCCCAATTAAAAGTAATTTAACAACCCAAGCAAAATTGATTTTAGAGTGTTGAGATACATGCAAATACTCAAGTACTAGATACTCAGAATTGTCCATAACCGGGGACACGGCTAACCATGATTAGATTGTACACTCTGCAGAGGTTTGCGCACTTTTCCCCGCAAGACTCGATCGCCTCCGTTGATTCTCGCACTGCATGGTGTTTGAGAGACGGATGACCGAGACACAGTCTTTCAGAAGCATTAACTCTCTACTCCGGGCAGACCATACCAAACCTACAAACCCACTACCTGCTGATCCACCTCTTCAAGAGCTTCACGCAACTTACTCAAACTATGCTAGAGCCCATAATAGCTTGCGGCTGCACACAGAAGTTTCTAGCATGAATAGACTCAGTTCCCTTTGAGCCTGGGTGGCGGTCCATAGGAGAATCACACGGTAACCCCAGGATTTCCAAAAAAACAGGCAATCACTGGTAACCCCAGGTGCCTCAATCCACCCAGATGTGTATTAAAGTTGCCACCTTAAGTAAACCATTAATTAACAATCTCACATCTGTCATGGATATCACTCAAACCCAATCCACATCTACGAGCATAGCATGGCAATATAAGCATAATGTAGAAGTAACTCCCAAGGGTTTGATAATAAACAGGGCAATAGGTTCTACCTCAGCACTACTTCCCAACCCACAAGTTAAAGACATCCTAGTCATGCAATGTTTGAGGGTTGAAACTAATGCATAAAAACTGGGTATGAAAAGAGTATGATCAATGTGTTACTTGCCTTGCTGACGATCTGGTATCCTAGAGACTCGTAGTAACACGCTTCGCACTCCGAGAATTCTAGCGCAAGCAAACAATAACATACATAAGCAACAATCAAAGATGCACAAGCAGAACTCCAGATAAAAGAGTCTGACCGGAGAGTTCAACTTAAGAACTCCGGTTTTGCAAGAAGAATCAAATCAAACGAAGCAACGAAACTCAAACGGCAAAAGAAACAACGTCGTTTTACTAATCTGGATCTAAGCCAAATTTTACAGAAGAAAAATCTTGTTTGAGTTGATTATTCGGAAAGAGGTTTTCGAGATGAAACTCCAGGCGCTTGAATCGCCTGATTCCGATAAACGAGCGAAAAGATAAACAGGTTTGAACAACAGATCAGAAATCACGATCAGAATAATCACGGAATAAAACCGATAAAAAGAAAAGCGACAAACTGCTAAACGAACGAACGTTCGTTAACAGAAACTAAACAGAGAACGTGTTCGTTAAAACGAACGGACGAACGGACGTTCGCTAAGTAAATAAACCGACGAAATAAACCGATCTAAATAAAAAAACGATCTAGGGTTTTAAAACAAACGAAGGGTTTATTTAAGAAAACTGGCGGCGGGGTTCGGGTACCTCCGGCGAGGCTCGTTCGGCGGGGCGGCGGCTCCGGCGGGGCTCGGGTGGCTGCGGGGTGGCGGCTGGAGGCGGCTGCGACGCGGGGCGACG
>NC_041389.1:11661542-11685335 GCF_002162155.2 Triticum dicoccoides
CGGGGGCGGCGGCTTAAATAGGAGGGCGGGGCGGGCGGCTTGGGGAAGGGGGCGCCCGGGGTGGAGTCCGGCTCGGACCCGCCCTCGGCGTCCGTGCTGCGCACGGCGCGCGCGCGGGGAAGGCTGCGACGGCTGGCTGGGCCGGCCTGCTCGGCTGGGCCTTCGGCCCAGTCGGGCACGAGGTGTTTATTTTTTAACATTCCGCCGAAAGAAAAATTCCTAGAAAAGTAAATAAAAGTCTAAAAATTCCAAAACAAGTTTTCTCGGTCTAAATAAAATATTTAGAACAAGATGAACTTTTCTTGGCCCCTAAAATGCAATTTTAAAATATGCAACATTTTTCTAGGAGCAAATAAAATCCCGAAATAAATTCAAATAAAACCCCAAAATGATTTTAACATTTTTCCTTCGATATTTCAATTATTTTGGAGAAGTCATATTATCTCCCCTCATTTATTATTGTAAAATGAAATATTTTCCGGAGAGAAAATAATTAAAATCAAATCCTCGTCTTCACTATTTGATAAAATTTCAAATATGAAAATTAGAAAATCCCCAACTCTCTCCGAAGGTCCTTGAGTTGCTTAGGATTTCGAGGATTGCAAATGAAAAAGCAATAAAATATGATATGCATGTATGACCTATGTATAACATGCCAAATTGGAAATTTGGGATGTTACAAAACCTACCCCCTTAAGATGAATCTCGCCCTCGAGATTCGGGTTGGCTAGAAAATAGGTGCGGATGGTCCTTGCGAATATCTTCCTCTCGTTCCCAGGTGGCTTCCTCCTTAGAATGATGACTCCACTGAACTTTGCAAAATTTGATCACCTTGTTGCGAGTGACTCGGCTATCAAACTCAAGAATCTTAACTGGCTTCTCCTCATAGGTCAGGTTATTATCTAGTCGAATCGCCTCCAATGGTACTATATCATTCAATGGTATATCGGCCATCTCAGCATGGCACTTCTTCAGCTATGATATGTGAAACACATCGTGAACTCCTGACAATCCTTCTGGTAACTCCAGCTTGTAGGCAACTTCTCCCATCCGTTTCAAAATACGATATGGTCCTACGTATCTCGGGGCTAATTTTCCCTTAACTCCAAATCGTTTTACTCCCCTCAAGGGTCATACTCGTAGATAGGCTCTATCTCCAACTTCATAAGTTACTTCCTTGCGTTTTGAGTCTGCGTAACTCTTCTGTCTGGACTGAGCAACCTTTAGTCTGTCTCTGATCAGCTTGACTTTCTCCTCTGATTCTTTGATCAAATCTGGTCCAAACAACTGACGATCTCCTACCTCGTCTCACATCAATGGTGTTCTACACCTGCGTCCATACAGAGCTTCGAATGGTGCCATCTTCAAACTGGCCTGGTAACTGTTGTTATAAGAAAACTCTGCGTACGGCAAATTGTCATCCCAACTAGATCCATAATCTAGCACGCAGGCTCTTAGCATATCCTCCAGAATCTGATTGACTCTCTCTGTCGGTCCATCGGTCTGCGGGTGAAAAGCTGTACTGAACTCCAATCGGGTTCCCAAAGTCTGGTGTAACTGATGCCAAAACTTTGAAGTAAACTGAGTCCCTCTATCTGATACGATGCTCCTCGGAACTCCATGTAAACATACGTTCCTGGTCATATATATCTTGGCCAACTTCGCACTGGTATATGTTGTTTTCACCGGGATGAAATGAGCTACCTTAGTCAATCGATCCACAACTACCCATATAGAATCATATCCTGTCTTGGTTCTGGGTAATCCGGTAATAAAGTCCATACCAAGTTTGTCCAACTTCCATTCGGGTATTGGCATAGGCTGTAACAGTCCTGCTGGCTTCTGATGTTCTGCCTTCACTCTCTGACATACATCACATGCGGCTACATACTCGGCAATATCCTTCTTCATTCCAGTCCACCAGAAACGTTCCTTCAAGTCCAAATACATCTTGGTGTTTCCGGGGTGAATTGAGTATGGTGAGTCATGGGCCTCCTGAAGTATCAACTTCCTGATCTCCGAATTGTTGGGCACATAAATTCGGTCCTCAAACCATAAGGTATTGTGCTCATCTTCGCGAAAACCTTTGGCTTTACCTTCGCCCATCCTCTCTCTTATCTCAGCAATCTCTTTGTCTTCCTTCTGAGCTTCTCAAATCTTGTCCAACAGTGTTGACTGAACTTCCATTGTTGCAAGAAAACCTCTTGGAACAATCTCCAATCGTAGTTCCATGATCTCTACAGCTAATTCTTTTGGCATTCCATTGCTCACAAGAACATTAGCATAACTCTTCCGGCTGAAGGCATCTGCTACGACATTGGCTTTTCCTGGATGGTAGTGTAGCTTCATGTCGTAATCCTTTATAAGTTCCAACCATCTCCTCTGCCTGAGGTTCAACTCCTTCTGTGTGAAAATGTACTTCAAGCTCTTATGATCCGTGTACACATCACAACGGTTTCCAATAAGATAATGTCTCCAGGTTTTTAGTGCATGCACCACGGCTGCTAACTCCAAATCATGCATGGCATAGTTCAACTCGTGTGGCTTCAGTTGTCGTGAGGCATACAAAACAACTTTTCCTTCTTGCATAAGCACACATCCAAGTCCCAAGCGAGAGGCGTCACAATACACTTGAAACTCCTTATGTATATCTGGCAAAGTTAGCACTGGGGCTGTAGTCAATCGTTCCTTCAGCTCTTGAAAACTTGTCTCGCACTCCTCCGTCCATTTGAACTTAGTATCCTTCTTCAACACTTCAGTCATTGGTTTAGCAATTTTGGAAAAATTCTCAATGAATCTCCGATAATATCCTGCTAGTCCAAGAAAACTGCGGATCTCGCCAACTGAAGTGGGTGCCAACCATTCAGTGACCGACTGAACCTTACTGGGATCCACTGCTATACCCTCTCCTGATATAACATGCCCAAGAAATCCAACTTATTTCAACCAAAATTTGCACTTGCTGAATTTGGCATATAACTGATGTTCCCTGAGTTTCTCGAGAACCAAACGCAAGTGTTCCGCGTGCTCTTCTTTGTTCTTCGAGTATATCACAATGTCATCAATGAATACCACAACAAACTTGTCCAAATACTCCATGAATACCTTGTTCATCATACTCATGAAATAGGCAGGGGCGTTAGTCAGTCCAAATGACATGACCGTATACTCATATAATCCATACCGAGTGGTAAACGCTGTCTTGGGTATATCCTTCTCTCGGATCTTCAACTGATGGTATCCTGATCGTAGATCAATCTTCGAAAACACCTTAGCTCCTTATAACTGATCAAACAGATCATTGATCATTGGTAAGGGATACTTGTTCTTTATTGTTACTTCATTTAGAGCTCGGTAGTCAACAACCATCCTTAGGGATTTATCCTTCTTCTCCACCAAAAGTACTGGGGCTCCCCAAGGTGATGAGCTTCTACGAATGTAACCTTTCTCCAACAACTCCTTAATTTGCTTCTTAATTTCCTCCAGATCATTTGCTGGCATCCGATAGGGTCTCTTGGATATCGGTCCTGTTCCTGGCAATAGTTCTATCAAGAACTCGATGTCTCTATCAAGTGGCATACCTGGTAACTCTTCAGGGAAAACATCCGGAAAATCCTTTACTACAGGTACTTCCTCCTGTACAACTCCCGTGAGGGTGTTTACTTGGCTCCTCCTAGGCACATGCCTAGATACATACTTAATCCTTGTTCCCTCCGGGGTGGTAAGATAAATCGACTTACTAGCACAGTCAATACTTCCTTCATACTTTGACATCCAGTCCATACCTAATATCACATCCAATCCTTGTGACTCCAAGATAATTAGGTCAGACGGAAATACATGTGTGCCAATGATTAGGGGTATCTGGGTGCACCATCTGCTAGCCATGTACTCTGATCCCGGCGAGCTCACTAAGAGGGGTGTCCTAAGGGTTTGGGTTGGCAACTTAAACTTTTCCACAAATCCCCTTGATATGTATGAATGCGATGCACCACTATCGAAAAGAACAATAGTGGTAAATGACTGAACCAAAAACTTACCTATTACCGCGTCCGGCTGCTCTTCAACCTCCTCCACGTTAACGTGGTTCACTTGACCTTTGTTGAATGGATTGGGCTTCTTCCCTGCGCTCCCATTTCCATTCCCATTCTTTCTTTCAGAGTAGTCATTAGCGTAGTGCCCTGTCTTCCCGCACTTGTAGCAAACGACTTGGCTTAAGTCCCTCTTTGCGGGTGTGGATGGGTTAGAGCGGTTCTGATTATTGTTGGCTCCATTCCAATTCCCGTTCTTCGCACCATTATGGTTATGCGATCCTCCTCCAGCATGATTATGTCCTCCATGGTTATGAACAAGTCCTCCTGAGTTCGGAGTCAAACGGGGCTTCTGGTGAGCTCCTGAATTGTATTTTCCTTGTCCATACTTCCTCTTACGATTATCAATCTGCTGCTGCTTCCCTTCAATCATCAGGGCCTTGTCTACCAACTCCTGGTAGTTGTTGAAGGTTGCTACCATCAACTGAATACTCATTTCATCATTCAGCCCTTCCATAAACTTCTCCTGCTTCGCGGCATCTGTGGCCACATCATCAGGGGCATAACGTGACAACTTGCTAAACTCATCCACGTACTGACCAACAGTACGATTCCCCTGGCGTAGGTTGCGAAACTCACGCTTCTTCATCTGCATAGCTCCTGTCGAGACATGGGCAGTGCGAAAAGCCTGCTGAAACTGAGCCCATGTGACAGTGTCGATAGGATAGGTGGCTGTGAAATTCTCCCACCATGCTGCTGCAGGTCCATCCAGTTGATGTGCGGCAAAATGCACCTTCTCAGCATCTGTGCATCCAGCGGTGGTTAACTCGCTTCCAATACGACGTAGCCAATCATCTGCAACTATTGGCTCGATGCTACTGGAGAACACCGGCGGTTGTAACCTTAAGAAACGGGCGGGGTTATCCACTGGCGGCGGGTTGTTGTTGTTGACATTGTTGTTATTGGCATTGCCCTGGTTCTGAACTAACAACTGCATCAGGGCGTTCTGCTGCTGAATCAACTGGGTGATCTCCGGTGGGAAAACAAACTCGGGGTTTCTCCTCGGAGGCATCTGATGGGTTTAGATGGAAGAGATTTAGAATAGAAAAAGGTCTAGGGGAAACACTACCCATATGTATATGAGGCAAACACAAGCATTCATTCAATCAATCAAGCAGGGGCATACAAAGCGGTCTAGGACTATCGCAAAAGTGCTCACTACTACTAGTTACATGGGGGAATACTAGTATCATATGGTGGTCATCTAAAAATTTTGATTGGTGGAAGACTCCATGATGTCTGCTCCAGCTTCATCTTCGTAGTCATCATCACTTGAATCTGAATCTGTGTCGTCGATAATGATGTAGTTGTCCGGGTGAATGGGGTCTTCTTGTTGGGGAACGTAGCAGAAATTCAAAATTTTCCTACGTGTCACCAAGATCTATCTATGGAGAGACTAGCAACGAGGGGAAGGAGAGTGCATCTACATACCCTTGTAGATCGCTAAGCGGAAGCGTTCAAGTGAACGGGGTTGATGGAGTCGTACTCGTCGTGATTCAGATCACCGATGATCCTAGTGCCGAACGGACGGCACTTCCGCGTTCAACACACGTACAGCTCGACGATGTCTCCCACGCCTTGATCCAGCAAGGAGAGAGGGAGAGGTTGAGGAAGACTCCATCCAGCAGCAGCACAACGGCGTGGTGGTGGTGGAGGAGCGTGGCAATCCTGCAGGGCTTCGCCAAGCACCTACGGGAGAGGAGGAGGTGTCACGGGAGGGAGGGAGGCGCCAAGGGCTCAGGTATGGATGCCCTCCCTCCCCTCCACTATATATAGGGGCAGGGGAGAGGGGGGAGGCGCAGCCTTGCCCCTTCCTCCAAGGAAGGGGTGCGGCTAAGAGGGGGGGAGGAGTCCATCCTCCCCAAGGCACCTCGGAGGTGCCTTCCCCTTTGAGGACTCTTCCCTCTAGGGTTCCCTAGGCGCATGGGCCTCTTGGGGCTGGTGCCCTTGGCCCATGTAGGCCAAGGCGCATCCCCTACAGCCCATGTGGCCCCCCGGGGCAGGTGGCCCCACCCGGTGGGCCCCCGGGACCCTTCCGGTGGTCCCGGTACAATATCGATGACCCCGAAACTTGTCCAGATGGCCGAAACAGGACTTCCTATATATAAATCTTTACCTCCGGCCCATTCCGGAACTCCTTGTGACGTCCGGGATCTCATCCGGGACTCCGAACAACATTCGGTAACCACATACAAACTTCCTTTATAACCCTAGCGTCATCAAACCTTAAGTGTGTAGACCCTACGGGTTCGGGAGACATGCAGACATGACCGAGATGTTCTCCGGTCAATAACCAACAGCGGGATCTGGATACCCATGTTGGCTCCCACATGTTCCACGATGATCTCATCGGATGAACCACGATGTCAAGGACTCAATCGATCCCGTATACAATTCCCTTTGTCTAGCGGTATGGTACTTGCCCGAGATTCGATCGTCGGTATACCGATACCTTGTTCAATCTCGTTACCGGCAAGTCTCTTTACTCGATCCGTAACACATCATCCTGTGATCAACCCCTTGGTCACATTGTGCACATTATGATGATGTCCTACCGAGTGGGCCCAGAGATACCTCTCCGTTTACACGGAGTGACAAATCCCAATCTCGATTCGTGCCAACCCAACAGACACTTTCAGAGATACCCGTAGTGTACCTTTATAGCCACCCAGTTATGTTGTGACGTTTGGCACACCCAAAGCACTCCTACGGTATCCGGGAGTTGCACAATCTCAGGGTCTAAGGAAATGATACTTGACATTAGAAAAGCTTTAGCATACGAACTACATGATCTTGTGCTAGGCTTAGGATTGGGTCTTGTCCATCTCATCATTCTCCTAATGATGTGATCCCGTTATCAACGACATCCAATGTCCATAGCCAGGAAAACATGACTATCTGTTAATCACAACGAGCTAGTCAACTAGAGGCTCACTAGGGACAGATTGTGGTCTATGTATTCACACGTGTATTACGATTTCCGGATAATACAGTTATAGCATGAATAAAAGACAATTATCATGAACAAGGAAATATAATAATAATACTTTTATTATTGCCTCTAGGGCATATTTCCAACAGTCTCCCACTTGCACTAGAGTCAATAATCTAGTGCACATCGATATGTGATTAACACTCAAGGTCACATCCCCATGTGACTAACACCCAAAGAGTTTACTAGAGTCAACAATCTAGTTCACATTTACCATGTGATTAACACTCGATGAGTTCTGGGTTTGATCATGTTATGCTTGTGAGAGAGGTTATAGTCAACGGGTCTGAACCTTTCAGATCCGTGTGTGCTTTACAAATCTCTATGTCATCTCCTAGATGCAGCTACCACGTTCTATTTGGAGCTATTCCAAATAACTGTTCTACTTGGAGCTATTCTAAATTGTTGCTCCATTATACGTATCCGGTATCTCTACTCAGAGCTATCCAGATAGGTGTTAAGCTTGCATCGATGTAACCCTTTACGACGAACCCCTTTACCACCTCCATAATCGAGAAAATTCCTTAGTCCACTAGTTACTAAGGATAACTTTGACCGCTGTCCCGTGATCCATTCTTGGATCACTCTTGTACCCCTTGACTGACTCATGGCAAGGCACACTTCAGGTGCGGTACACAGCATAGCATACTGTAGAGCCTACATCTTATGCATAGGGGACGACCTTAGTCCTTTCTCTCTATTCTGCCATGGTCGAGCTTTAAGTCTTAACTTCATACCATACAACTCAGGCAAGAACTCCTTTTTTGACTGATCCATCTTGAACACCTTCAAGATCATGTCAAGGTATGTGCTCATTTGAAAGTACCATTAAGCGTTTTAATCTATCCTTATAGATCTTGATGCTCAATGCTCAAGCAGCTTAATCCAGGCTTTTCCATTGAAAAATACTTTCCAAATAACACTTTATGCTTTCTAGAAATTCTACGTCATTTCCGATCATTAATATGTCAACAACATATACTTATCAGAAATTCTATAGTGCTCCCACTCACTTCTTTGGAAATACAAGTTTCTCATAAACTTTGTATACACCCAAAATCTTTGATCATCATCAAAGCATACATTCCAACTCCGAGATGCTCACTCCAGTCCTCAGAAGGATTGCTGGAGCTTTGCATACTTATTAGCATATTTCAGGATAGACAAAACCTTCCGGTTGTATCACATACAACCTTTCCTCAAGAATCGTCGAGGAAACAATGTTTTGACATACTATCTGCAAGATTTCATAAATAATGCAGTAATTGCTAATATAATTCCAACAGACTCTTAGCATCGCTACGAGTGAGAAAGTCTCATCGTAGTCAACTCCTTGAACTTGTCAAAAACATCTTAACGACAAGTCAAGCTTTCTCAATGGTGACACTTACCATCATTGTCTGTCTTCCTTTCAAAATCCATCTACACTCAACAGCCTTACGACCATCGAGTTGTTCTGCCAAAGTCTACACTTTGTTTTCATACATGGATCCTATCTCGGATTTTATGGCTTCTAACCATTTGTCGGAATTTGGGCCCACCATCGCTTCTCCATAGCTCGTAGGTTCATTGTTGTCTAGCAACATGACCTTCAAGACAGGATTACTGTACCACTCTGAAGTAGTACGTATCCTTGTCACCCTACGAGGTTTGGTAGTGACTTGATCCGAAACTCCATGATCACTATCATAAGCTTCCACTTCAATTGGTGTAGGTGCCACAGGAACAACTTCCTGTGCCCTGCTACACACTTGTTGAAGTGACGGTTCAATAACCTCATCAAGTCTCCACCATCCTCCCACTCAATTCTTTCGAGAGAAACTTTTCCTCGAGAAAGGACCCGATTCTAGAAACAATCCCTTATTGCTTTCGAATCTGAGACAGGAGGTATACCCAACTGTTTTGGGTGTCCTATGAAGATGCATTTATCCGCTTTGGGTTCGAGCTTATCAGCCTGAAACCTTTCCACATAAGCATCGCAGCCCCAAACTTCTAAGAAATGACAGCTTAGGTTTCTCTAAACCATAATTCATATGGTGTCATCTCAACGGAATTACGTGGTGCCCTATTTAAAGTGAATGTGGTTGTCTCTAATGCCTAACCCATAAACTATAGTGGTACTTCGATAAGAGACATCATGGTATGCATCATATCCAATAGGGTGCAGTTATGATGTTCGGACACACCATCACACTATGGTGTTCCAGGCTGTATTAGTTGTGAAACTATTTCCACAATGTCTTAATTCTATGCCAAACTCGTAATTCAGATATTCATCTCTATGATCATATCATAGATATTTTATCCTCTTGTCACGACGATCTTTCAACTTCACCCTGAAATTACTTGAACCTTTCAATAATTCAGACTCATGATTCATCAAGTAAATGTACTCAACATCCACTCAAATTATCTGTGAAGTAAGAACATAACAATATCCACTACATGCCTCAGCACTCATTGGACTGTACACATCAAAATGTATTACTTCCAACAAGTTTCTATCTTGTTCCATCTTACTGAAAACGAGGCTTTTCAGTCATCTTGCCCGTGTGGTATGATTTGCATGTCCCAAGTGATTCAAAAACAAGTGAGTCAAAACGGTCCATTTCCATGGAGTTTCTTCATGCATATACACCAATACACATGGTTCGCTTGTCTCAAACTTTTCAAAAACGAGTGAGCCCAAAGATCCATCAATATGGAGCTTCTTCATGCGTTTTATACCGATATGACTTACGTGGCAGTGCCACAAGTAGGTGGTACTATCATTACTATCTTTTGGCATGAACATGTGTATCACTACGATCGAGATTTAATAAACCATTCATTTTAGGTGTAAGACCATTGAAGGTATTATTCAAATAAACAGAGTAACCATTATTCTCCTTAAATGAATAACCGTATTGCGATAGACGTAATCCAATCATGTCTATGCTCAACGCAAACACCAAATAACAATTATTTAGGTTTAACACCAATCTCTTTGGTAGAGGGAGCGTGCGATGCTTGATCATATCAAGCATGGAAAAAACTTCCAACACATATCGTCAGCTCACCTTTAGCTAGTCTCCGTTTATTCCGTAGCCTTTTGTTTCGAGTTACTAACACTTAGCAACCGAACCTGTATCTAATACCCTGGTGTTACTAGGAGTACTAGTAAAGTACACATTAACATAATGTATATCCAATATACTTCTATCGACCTTGCCAGCCTTCTTATCTACCAAGTATCTAGGGTAATTCTGCTCTAGTGGTTGTTCCCCTTATTACAGAAGCACTTAGTCTCGGGTTTGGGTTTTACCTTGGGTTTCTTCACTAGAGCAGCAGCTGATTTGCCGTTTCATGATGTATCCCTTCTTGCCCTTGCCCTTCTTGAAACTAGTGGTTTCACCAACCATCAACAATTGATGCTCCTTCTTGATTTCTACTTTCGCGGTGTCAAACATCGCGAATACCTCAAGGATCATCATATCTATCCCTGATATGTTATAGTTCATCACGAAGCTCTAACAGCTTGGTGGTAATGACTTCGGAGAAACATCACTATCTCATCTGGAAGATCAACTCCCACTCGATTCAAGCGATTGTTGTACTCAGACAATCTGAGCACAAGCTCAACAATTGAGCTTTTCTCCTTAGTTTGCAGGTTAAGAAAGTCATCGGAGGTCTTGTACCTCTTGACATGGGCACGAGCCTGAAATCCCAATTTCAGCCCTCAAAACTTCTCATATGTTTCGCGACGTTTCAAAAATGTCTTTGGTGCCTCAACTTTAAACCGTTTAACTGAACTATCACGTAGTTATCAAAACGTGTATGTCAGATGTTCGCAACAACCACAGACAACGTTCGAGGTTCAGCACACTGAGCGGTGCATTAAGGACATAAGCCTTCTATGAAGCAATGAGGACAATCCTCAGTTTACGGACCTAGTCCGCATAATTGCTACTATCAACTTTCAACTAATTTTTTCTCTAGGAACATATCTAAACAGTAGAACTATAGCGTGAGCTACGACATAATTTGCAAAATCCTTTTGACTATGTTCAGGATAATTAAGTTCATCTTATGAACTCCCACTCAGATACACATCCCTCTAGTCATCTAAGTGATTACATGATCCGAGTCAAACTAGGCCGTGTCCGATCATCACGTGAGACGGACTAGTCATCATCGGTGAACATCTTCATGTTGATCGTATCTTCTATACGACTCATGCTCGACCTTTCGGTCTCCGTGTTCCGAGGCCATGTCTGTACATGCTAGGCTCGTCAAGTTAACCCTAAGTGTTTCGCCTGTGTAAATCTGTCTTACACCCGTTGTATGTGAACGTTAGAATCTAACACCCGATCATCACGTGGTGCTTCGAAACACGAACTGTCGCAACGGTGCACAGTTAGGGGAGAACACTTCTTGAAATTGTTGTAAGGGATCATCTTATTTACTACCGTCGTTCTAAGCAAATAAGATGTATAAACATGATAAACATCACATGCAATCAAATAGTGACATGATATGGCCATCATCACTTTGCTCCTTTTGATCTCCATCTTCGGGGCTCCATGATCATCATCGTCACCGGCATGACACCATGATCTCCATCATCGTGTCTTCATGAAGTTGCCTCTCCAACTATTACTTCTACTACTATGGCTAACGGTTAGCAATAAAGTAAAGTAATTACATGACGTTTAAGTTGACACGCAGGTCACAAATAAATTAAGACAACTCCTATGGCTCCTGCCGGTTGTCATACTCATCGACATGCAAGTCGTGATTCCTATTACAAGAACATGATCAATCTCATACATCACATATATCATTCATCACATCCTTTGGCCATATCACATCACATAGCATACCCTGCAAAAACAAGTTAGACGTCCTCTAATTGTTGTTTGCATGTTTTACGTGGCTGCTATGGGTTTCTAGCAAGAACGTTTCTTACCTACGCATGAACCACAACGTGATATGCCAATTGCTATTTACCCTTCATAAGGACCCTTTTCATCGAATCCGATCCGACTAAAGTGGGAGAGACTGGCACCCGCTAGCCACCTTACGCACCAAGTGCATGTCAGTCGGTGGAACCTGTCTCACGTAAGAGTACGTGTAAGGTCGGTCCGGGCCGCTTCATCCCACAATACCGTCGAAACAAGATTGGACTAGTAACGGCAAGCATATTGAACAAAATCAACGCCCACAACTACTTTGTGTTCTACTCGTGCAAAGAATCTATGCAATAGACCTAGCTCATGATGCCACTGTTGGGGAACGTAGCAGAAATTCAAAATTTTCCTACGTGTCACCAAGATCTATCTATGGAGAGACTAGCAACGAGGGGAAGGAGAGTGCATCTACATACCCTTGTAGATCGCTAAGCGGAAACGTTCAAGTGAACGGGGTTGATGGAGTCGTACTCGTCGTGATTCAGATCACCGATGATCCTAGTGCCGAACGGACGGCACCTCCGCGTTCAACACACGTACAGCTCGACGATGTCTCCCACGCCTTGATCCAGCAAGGAGAGAGGGAGAGGTTGAGGAAGACTCCATCCAGCAGCAGCACAACGGCGTGGTGGTGGTGGAGGAGCGTGGCAATCCTGCAGGGCTTCGCCAAGCACCTACGGGAGAGGAGGAGGTGTCACGGGAGGGAGGGAGGCGCCAAGGGCTCAGGTATGGATGCCCTCCCTCCCCTCCACTATATATAGGGGCAGGGGAGAGGGGGGAGGCGCAGCCTTGCCCCTTCCTCCAAGGAAGGGGTGCGGCTAAGAGGGGGGGAGGAGTCCATCCTCCCCAAGGCACCTCGGAGGTGCCTTCCCCTTTGAGGACTCTTCCCTCTAGGGTTCCCTAGGCGCATGGGCCTCTTGGGGCTGGTGCCCTTGGACCATGTAGGCCAAGGCGCATCCCCTACAGCCCATGTGGCCCCCCGGGGCAGGTGGCCCCACCCGGTGGGCCCCCGGGAACCTTCCGGTGGTCCGGGTACAATACCGATGACCCCGAAACTTGTCCAGATGGCCGAAACAGGACTTCCTATATATAAATCTTTACCTCCGGCCCATTCCGGAACTCCTTGTGACGTCCGGGATCTCATCCGGGACTCCGAACAACATTCGGTAACCACATACAAACTTCCTTTATAACCCTAGCGTCATCGAACCTTAAGTGTGTAGACCCTACGGGTTCGGGAGACATGCAGACATGACCGAGATGTTCTCCGGTCAATAACCAACAGCGGGATCTGGATACCCATGTTGGCTCCCACATGTTCCACGATGATCTCATCGGATGAACCACGATGTCAAGGACTCAATCGATCCCGTATACAATTCCCTTTGTCTAGCGGTATGGTACTTGCCCGAGATTCGATCGTCGGTATACCGATACCTTGTTCAATCTCGTTACCGGCAAGTCTCTTTACTTGTTCCGTAACACATCATCCTGTGATCAACCCCTTGGTCACATTGTGCACATTATGATGATGTCCTACCGAGTGGGCCCAGAGATACCTCTCCGTTTACACGGAGTGACAAATCCCAATCTCGATTCGTGCCAACCCAACAGACACTTTCAGAGATACCCGTAGTGTACCTTTATAGCCACCCAGTTACGTTGTGACGTTTGGCACACCCAAAGCACTCCTACGGTATCCGGGAGTTGCACAATCTCATGGTCTAAGGAAATGATACTTGACATTATAAAAGCTTTAGCATACGAACTACATGATCTTGTGCTAGGCTTAGGATTGGGTCTTGTCCATCTCATCATTCTCCTAATGATGTGATCCCGTTATCAACGACATCCAATGTCCATAGCCAGGAAACCATGACTATCTGTTAATCACAACGAGCTAGTCAACTAGAGGCTCACTAGGGACAGATTGTGGTCTATGTATTCACACGTGTATTACGATTTCCGGATAATACAGTTATAGCATGAATAAAAGACAATTATCATGAACAAGGAAATATAATAATAATACTTTTATTATTGCCTCTAGGGCATATTTCCAACAGTCTCCCACTTGCACTAGAGTCAATAATCTAGTTCACATCGATATGTGATTAACACTCAAGGTCACATCCCCATGTGACTAACACCCAAAGAGTTTACTAGAGTCAACAATCTAGTTCACATTTACCATGTGATTAACACTCGATGAGTTCTGGGTTTGATCATGTTATGCTTGTGAGAGAGGTTATAGTCGACGGGTCTGAACCTTTCAGATCCGTGTGTGCTTTACAAATCTCTATGTCATCTCCTAGATGCAGCTACCACATTCTATTTGGAGCTATTCCAAATAACTGTTCTACTTGGAGCTATTCTAAATTGTTGCTCCATTATACGTATCCGGTATCTCTACTCAGAGCTATCCGGATAGGTGTTAAGCTTGCATCGACGTAACCCTTTACGACGAACCCCTTTACCACCTCCATAATCGAGAAAATTCCTTAGTCCACTAGTTACTAAGGATAACTTTGACCGCTGTCCCGTGATCCATTCTTGGATCACTCTTGTACCCCTTGACTAACTCATGGCAAGGCACACTTCAGGTGCGGTACACAGCATAGCATACTGTAGAGCCTACATCTTATGCATAGGGGACGACCTTAGTCCTTTCTCTCTATTCTGCCATGGTCGAGCTTTAAGTCTTAACTTCATACCTTACAACTCAGGCAAGAACTCCTTTTTTGACTGATCCATCTTGAACACCTTCAAGATCATGTCAAGGTATGTGCTCATTTGAAAGTACCATTAAGCGTTTTAATCTATCCTTATAGATCTTGATGCTCAATGCTCAAGCAGCTTAATCCAGGCTTTTCCATTGAAAAATACTTTCCAAATAACCCTTTATGCTTTCCAGAAATTCTACGTCATTTCCGATCATTAATATGTCAACAACATATACTTATCAAAAATTCTATAGTGCTCCCACTCACTTCTTTGGAAATACAAGTTTCTCATAAACTTTGTATACACCCAAAATCTTTGATCATCATCAAAGCATACATTCCAACTCCGAGATGCTCACTCCAGTCCTCAGAAGGATTGCTGGAGCTTTGCATACTTATTAGCATATTTCAGGATAGACAAAACCTTCCGGTTGTATCACATACAACCTTTCCTCAAGAATCGTCGAGGAAACAATGTTTTGACATACTATCTGCAAGATTTCATAAATAATGCAGTAATTGCTAATATAATTCCAACAGACTCTTAGCATCGCTACGAGTGAGAAAGTCTCATCGTAGTCAACTCCTTGAACTTGTCGAAAAACATCTTAACGACAAGTCGAGCTTTCTCAATGGTGACACTTACCATCATTGTCTGTCTTCCTTTCAAAATCCATCTGCACTCAACAGCCTTACGACCATCGAGTTGTTCTGCCAAAGTCTACACTTTGTTTTCATACATGGATCCTATCTCGGATTTTATGGCTTCTAACCATTTGTCGGAATTTGGGCCCACCATCGCTTCTCCATAGCTCGTAGGTTCATTGTTGTCTAGCAACATGACCTTCAAGACAGGATTACTGTACCACTCTGAAGTAGTACGTATCCTTGTCACCCTACGAGGTTTGGTAGTGACTTGATCCGAAACTCCATGATCACTATCATAAGCTTCCACTTCAATTGGTGTAGGTGCCATAGGAACAACTTCATGTGACCTGCTACACACTTGTTGAAGTGACGGTTCAATAACCTCATCAAGTCTCCACCATCCTCCCACTCAATTCTTTCGAGAGAAACTTTTCCTCGAGAAAGGACCCGATTCTAGAAACAATCCCTTATTGCTTTCGAATCTGAGACAGGAGGTATACCCAACTGTTTTGGGTGTCCTATGAAGATGCATTTATCCGCTTTGGGTTTGAGCTTATCAGCCTGAAACCTTTCCACATAAGCATCGCAGCCCCAAACTTCTAAGAAATGACAGCTTAGGTTTCTCTAAACCATAATTCATACGGTGTCATCTCAACGGAATTACGTGGTGCCCTATTTAAAGTGAATGTGGTTGTCTCTAATACCTAACCCATAAACTATAGTGGTACTTCAATAAGAGACATCATGGTATGCATCATATCCAATAGGGTGCAGTTATGATGTTCGGACACACCATCACACTATGGTGTTCCAGGCTGTATTAGTTGTGAAACTATTTCCACAATGTCTTAATTCTATGCCAAACTCGTAATTCAGATATTCATCTCTATGATCATATCATAGATATTTTATCCTCTTGTCACGACGATCTTTCAACTTCACCCTGAAATTACTTGAACCTTTCAATAATTCAGACTCATGATTCATCAAGTAAATGTACTCAACATCCACTCAAATTATCTGTGAAGTAAGAACATAACAATATCCACTACATGCCTCAGCACTCATTGGACTGTACACATCACAATATCCACTACATGCCTCAGCACTCATTGGACTGTACACATCAAAATGTATTACTTCCAACAAGTTGCTATCTTGTTCCATCTTACTGAAAACGAGGCTTTTCAGTCATCTTGCCCGTGTGGTATGATTTGCATGTCCCAAGTGATTCAAAAACAAGTGAGTCAAAACGGTCCATTTCCATGGAGTTTCTTCATGCATATACACCAATAGACATGGTTCGCATGTCTCAAACTTTTCAAAAACGAGTGAGCCCAAAGATCCATCAATATGGAGCTTCTTCATGCGTTTTATACCGATATGACTTACGTGGCAGTGCCACAAGTAGGTGGTACTATCATTACTATCTTTTGGCATGAACATGTGTATCACTACGATCGAGATTTAATAAACCATTCATTTTAGGTGTAAGACCATTGAAGGTATTATTCAAATAAACAGAGTAACCATTATTCTCCTTAAATGAATAACCGTATTGCGATAGACGTAATCCAATCATGTCTATGCTCAACGCAAACAGCAAATAACAATTATTTAGGTTTAACACCAATCTCTTTGGTAGAGGGAGCGTGCGATGCTTGATCATATCAAGCTTGGAAAAAACTTCCAACACATATCGTCAGCTCACCTTTAGCTAGTCTCCGTTTATTCCGTAGCCTTTTGTTTCGAGTTACTAACACTTAGCAACCGAACCTGTATCTAATACCCTGGTGTTACTAGGAGTACTAGTAAAGTACACATTAACATAATGTATATCCAGTATACTTCTATCGACCTTGCCAGCCTTCTTATCTACCAAGTATCTAGGGTAATTCTGCTCTAGTGGTTGTTCCCCTTATTACAGAAGCACTTAGTCTCGGGTTTGGGTTTTACCTTGGGTTTCTTCACTAGAGCAGCAGCTGATTTGCCGTTTCATGAAGTATCCCTTCTTGCCCTTGCCCTTCTTGAAACTAGTGGTTTCACCAACCATCAACAATTGATGCTCCTTCTTGATTTCTACTTTCGCGGTGTCAAACATCGCGAATACCTCAAGGATCATCATATCTATCCCTGATATGTTATAGTTCATCACGAAGCTCTAACAGCTTGGTGGTAATGACTTCGGAGAAACATCACTATCTCATCTGGAAGATCAACTCCCACTCGATTCAAGCGATTGTTGTACTCAGACAATCTGAGCACAAGCTCAACAATTGAGCTTTTCTCCTTAGTTTGCAGGTTAAGAAAGTCATCGGAGGTCTTGTACCTCTTGACATGGGCACGAGCCTGAAATCCCAATTTCAGCCCTCAAAACTTCTCATATGTTTCGCGACGTTTCAAAAATGTCTTTGGTGCCTCAACTCTAAACCGTTTAACTGAACTATCACGTAGTTATCAAAACATGTATGTCAGATGTTCGCAACAACCACAGACAACGTTCGAGGTTCAGCACACTGAGCGGTGCATTAAGGACATAAGCCTTCTATGAAGCAATGAGGACAATCCTCAGTTTACGGACCTAGTCCGCATAATTGCTACTATCAACTTTCAACTAATTTTTTCTCTAGGAACATATCTAAACAGTAGAACTATAGCGTGAGCTACGACATAATTTGCAAAATCCTTTTGACTATGTTCAGGATAATTAAGTTCATCTTATGAACTCCCACTCAGATACACATCCCTCTAGTCATCTAAGTGATTACATGATCCGAGTCAAACTAGGCTGTGTCCGATCATCACGCGAGACGGACTAGTCATCATCGGTGAACATCTTCATGTTGATCGTATCTTCTATACGACTCATGCTCGACCTTTCGGTCTCCGTGTTCCGAGGCCATGTCTGTACATGCTAGGCTCGTCAAGTTAACCCTAAGTGTTTCGCGTGTGTAAATCTGTCTTACACCCGTTGTATGTGAACGTTAGAATCTAACACCCGATCATCACGTGGTGCTTCGAAACACGAACTGTTGCAACGGTGCACAGTTAGGGGAGAACACTTCTTGAAATTGTTGTAAGGGATCATCTTATTTACTACCGTCGTTCTAAGCAAATAAGATGTATAAACATGATAAACATCACATGCAATCAAATAGTGACATGATATGGCCATCATCACTTTGCTCCTTTTGATCTCCATCTTCGGGGCTCCATGATCATCATCGTCACCGGCATGACACCATGATCTCCATCATCGTGTCTTCATGAAGTTGCCTCGCCAACTATTACTTCTACTACTATGGCTAACGGTTAGCAATAAAGTAATGTAATTACATGACGTTTAAGTTGACACGCAGGTCACAAATAAATTAAGACAACTCCTATGGCTCCTGCCGGTTGTCATACTCATCGACATGCAAGTCGTGATTCCTATTACAAGAACATGATCAATCTCATACATCACATATATCATTCATCACATCCTTTGGCCATATCACATCACATAGCATACCCTGCAAAAACAAGTTAGACGTCCTCTAATTGTTGTTTGCATGTTTTACGTGGCTGCTATGGGTTTCTAGCAAGAACGTTTCTTACCTACGCATGAACCACAATGTGATATGCCAATTGCTATTTACCCTTCATAAGGACCCTTTTCATCGAATCCGATCCGACTAAAGTGGGAGAGACTGGCACCCGCTAGCCACCTTATGCACCAAGTGCATGTCAGTCGGTGGAACCTGTCTCACGTAAGAGTACGTGTAAGGTCGGTCCGGGCCGCTTCATCCCACAATACCGTCGAAACAAGATTGGACTAGTAACAGCAAGCATATTGAACAAAATCAACGCCCACAACTACTTTGTGTTCTACTCGTGCAAAGAATCTACGCAATAGACCTAGCTCATGATGCCACTGTTGGGGAACGTAGCAGAAATTCAAAATTTTCCTACGTGTCACCAAGATCTATCTACGGAGAGACTAGCAACGAGGGGAAGGAGAGTGCATCTACATACCCTTGTAGATCGCTAAGCGGAAGCGTTCAAGTGAACGGGGTTGATGGAGTCGTACTCGTCGTGATTCAGATCACCGATGATCCTAGTGCCGAACGGACGGCACCTCCGCGCTCAACACACGTACAGATCGACGATGTCTCCCACGCCTTGATCCAGCAAGGAGAGAGGGAGAGGTTGAGGAAGACTCCATCCAGCAGCAGCACAATGGCGTGGTGGTGGTGGAGGAGCGTGGCAATCCTGCAGGGCTTCGCCAAGCACCTACGGGAGAGGAGGAGGTGTCAGGGAGGGAGGGAGGCGCCAAGGGCTCAGGTATGGATGCCCTCCCTCCCCTCCACTATATATAGGGGCAGGGGAGAGGGGGGAGGCTCAGCCTTGCCCCTTCCTCCAAGGAAGGGGTGCGGCTAAGAGGGGGGGAGGAGTCCATCCTCCCCAAGGCACCTCGGAGGTGCCTTCCCCATTGAGGACTCTTCCCTCTAGGGTTCCCTAGGCGCATGGGCCTCTTGGGGCTGGTGCCCTTGGCCCATGTAGGCCAAGGCGCACCCCCTACAGCCCATGTGGCCCCCCGGGGCAGGTGGCCCCACCCGGTGGGCCCCCGGGACCCTTCCGGTGGTCCCGGTACAATACCGATGACCCCGAAACTTGTCCCGATGGCCGAAGCAGGACTTCCTATATATAAATCTTTACCTCCGGACCATTTCGGAACTCCTCGTGACGTCCGGGATCTCATCCGGGACTCCGAACAACATTCGGTAACCACATACAAACTTCCTTTATAACCCTAGCGTCATCGAACCTTAAGTGTGTAGACCCTACGGGTTCGGGAGACATGCAGACATGACCGAGATGTTCTCCGGTCAATAACCAACAGCGGGATCTGGATACCCATGTTGGCTCCCACATGTTCCACGATGATCTCATCGGATGAACCACGATGTCAAGGACTCAATCGATCCCGTATACAATTCCCTTTGTCTAGCGGTATGGTACTTGCCCGAGATTCGATCGTTGGTATACCGATACCTTGTTCAATCTCGTTACCGGCAAGTCTCTTTACTCGTTCCGTAACACATCATCCTGTGATCAACCCCTTGGTCACATTGTGCACATTATGATGATGTCCTACCGAGTGGGCCCAGAGATACCTCTCCGTTTACACGGAGTGACAAATCCCAATCTCGATTCGTGCCAACCCAACAGACACTTTCAGAGATACCCGTAGTGTACCTTTATAGCCACCCAGTTACGTTGTGACGTTTGGCACACCCAAAGCACTCCTACGGTATCCGGGAGTTGCACAATCTCATGGTCTAAGGAAATGATACTTGACATTAGAAAAGCTTTAGCATACGAACTACATGATCTTGTGCTAGGCTTAGGATTGGGTCTTGTCCATCTCATCATTCTCCTAATGATGTGATCCCGTTATCAACGACATCCAATGTCCATAGCCAGGAAACCATGACTATCTGTTGATCACAACGAGCTAGTCAACTAGAGGCTCACTAGGGACAGATTGTGGTCTATATATTCACACGTGTATTACGATTTCCGGATAATACAGTTATAGCATGAATAAAAGACAATTACCATGAACAAGGAAATATAATAATAATACTTTTATTATTGCCTCTAGGGCATATTTCCAACACTTCTTTCGGAACTGGTCCTCCCATGAAAAATCCGATCTTCTCGACTAGGTCATCATTCTTCTCCAATAGCGTCTTGATTTCCTCCTCATATCCATCGCGTGTGAACTTAAGTTCTTCCTCCAGCGCGATGATCCTGGTCTTCGCTTTCTTCAACTCGTTCATGTCTGCGCACATCTGGTTCTCCTAACGTCGAATGTGCTGGTTTTGCTCCTGGATAAAGGCCACGACAGATCTATCCTTTCTGGTGCTGATCATCTCCCATTGTTCATCTCGGCGCCCACATATTTGATAGGTGGTATCCTCTAGTTCTTTGTTGTAGATTTCTCCGATGAGTCCCATGGTAATATGAGCTACCATACTCTTGCCAAGGCTCCAGGTGGGTGCTTCGAAAGAAAACTCTATAGGTTTGGAATTTGGCGAGAATGTCCTTCCTGGAACTCGTACTTGAATCATCCAGCGCTCTTCTTCCGGTAGGGTGGCGTTGTTCGTCCCGGTGAAGCTTGGTATTCCAATATTCAAGTACCTAGTGACTTCCCTCAAGTGGCGTCCAAAAGGTGTGTCTTCATCTGGTTGTGCAAACTTGGTCTTCATCTCCTTCATCCTAAAGGGTGGAAATAGAAGAGGAGTTAGAAATGAGAAGAGAGTGTGATCTATGGTTTATCTTAGTGATCGTGTCCTACACTCAGCATGTGCTCTAATACCATCTTGTAGCGACCCGACCTCAGATGGTCAAGTATCTGTGCTTCGGTGTCATCCCTGGATCAGTAATGCTGACACCACACAGTACTTTGAAGGATTTATAACAGAGTAGCAATCACACACTTATTACATCGAATGTCTCAAAAGAGAACTTATTACAATAATATGGCTTAAGGCCATCTAATGCGATAATAGCGGAAGGCTTGGAAGATAAAGTGAGTCCATCAACTCCAACGGTATAGCTGAGCTGCACGGCAACAACCTACGAACCTTACTCCTCGTCTGAAAAGTCTGCAACATAATATGTTGCAGCCCGAGAACGGGTCAGCACATGGAATATGCTGGCAATGTAACACGGAAGAGCAATAACAGAATAATGCTACTACTACATGCATATTTGGCTGGTGGAAAGCTCTATGGTTACAGTTTTTGCGAAAAGCCAATTTTTCCCTACTACAAAGGAATCAGTTTTAATTTAACTATCATGGTAGTTGAAACATCATTTGAGAAGGTACACCCCAACTCAATGATCCCAATTAAAAGTAATTTAACAACCCAAGCAAAATTGATTTTAGAGTGTTGAGATACATGCGAATACTCAAGTACTAGATACTCAGAATTGTCCATAACCGGGGACATGGCTAACCATGATTAGATTGTACACTCTGCAGAGGTTTGCGCACTTTTCCCCGCAAGACTCGATCGCCTCCATTGATTCTCGCACTTCATGGTGTTTGAGAGACGGATGACCGAGACACAGTCTTTCAGAAGCATTAACTCTCTACTCCGGGCAGACCATACCAAACCTACAAACCCACTACCTGCTGATCCACCTCTTCAAGAACTTCACGCAACTTACTCAAACTATGCTAGAGCCCATAATAGCTTGCGGCTGCACACGGAAGTTTCTAGCATGAATAGACTCAGTTCCCTTTGAGCCTGGGTGGCGGTCCATAGGAGAATCACAAGGTAACCCCGGGATTTCCAAAAAAAATAGGCAATCACTGGTAACCCCAGGTGCCTCAATCCACCCAGATGTGTATTAAAGTTGCCACCTTAAGTAAACCATTAATTAACAATCTCACATCTGTCATGGATATCACTCAAACCCAATCCACGTCTACGAGCATAGCATGGCAATATAAGCATAACGTAGAAGTAATTCCCATGGGTTTGATAATAAACAGGGCAATAGGTTCTACCTCAGCACTACTTCCCAACCCACAAGTTAAAGACATCCTAGTCATGCAATGTTTGAGGGTTGAAACTAATGCATAAAAACTGGGTATGAAAAGAGTATGATCAATGTGTTACTTGCCTTGCTGACGATCCGGGTATCCTAGAGACTCGTAGTAACACGCTTCGCACTCCCAGAATTCTAGCGCAAGCAAACAATAACATACATAAGCAACAATCAAAGATGCACAAGCAGAACTCCAGATAAAAGAGTCTGACCGGAGAGTTCAACTTAAGAACTCCGGTTTTGCAAGAAGAATCAAATCAAACGAAGCAACGAAACTCAAACGGCAAAAGAAACAACGTCGTTTTACTAATCTGGATCTAAGCCAAATTTTACAGAAGAAAATTCTTGTATGAGTTGATTATTCGGAAAGAGGTTTTCGAGATGAAACTCCAGGCGCTTGAATCGCCTGATTCCGATAAACGAGCGAAAAGATAAACAGGTTTGAACAACAGATCAGAAATCGCGATCAGAATAATCACGGAATAAAACCGATAAAAAGAAAAGCGACGAACTGCTAAACGAACGAACGTTCGTTAACAGAAACTAAACAGAGAACGCGTTCGTTAAAACGAACGGATGAACGGACGTTCGCTAAGTAAATAAACCGATGAAATAAACCGATCTAAATAAAAAAACGATCTAGGGTTTAAAAAAAACACGAAGGGTTTATTTAAGAAAACCGGCGGCGGGGTTCGGGTACCTCCAGCGAGGCTCGTCCGGCGGGGCGGCGGCTCCGGCGGGGCTCGGGTGGCTGCGGGGTGGCGGCTGGAGGCGGCTGCGAC
>NC_041389.1:11685721-11748104 GCF_002162155.2 Triticum dicoccoides
GATCGGGGCTCGGGGCAGCTCGGGCTCCGGCGGCGGCGGCGGGTGGCGGGTGGTGGCGGGTGGCGATGTGGCAGCGGGGGCGGCGGCTTAAATAGGAGGGCGGGGCGGGCGGCTTGGGGAAAGGGGCGCCCGGGATGGAGTCCGTGCCGCGCACAGCGCGCGTGCGGGGAAGGCGGCGGCGGCTGGCTGGGCCGGCCTGCTCGGCTGGGCCTTCGGCCCAGTCAGGCACGAGGTGTTTTTTTTTCTTTTTAAAAACATTCCGCCGAAAGAAAAATTCCTAGAAAAATAAATAAAAGTCTAAAAATTCCAAAACAAGTTTTCTCGGTGTAAATAAAATATTTAGAACAAGATGATCTTTTCTTGGCCCCTAAAATGCAATTTTAAAATATGCAACATTTTCTAGGAGCAAATAAAATCCCGAAATAAATTCAAATAAAACCCCAAAATGATTTTAACATTTTTCCTCCGATATTTCAATTATTTTGGAGAAGTCATATTATCTCCCCTCATTTATTATTTTAAAATGAAATATTTTCTGTAGAGAAAATAATTAAAATCAAATCCTCGTCTTCACTATTTGATAAAATTTCAAATATGAAAATTAGAAAATCCCCAACTCTCTCCGAAGGTCCTTGAGTTGCTTAGGTTTTCGAGGATTGCAAATGAAAAAGCAATAAAATATGATATGCATGTATGACCTATGTATAACATGCCAAATTGGAAATTTGGGATGTTACACGGCGTGATGGTTATCGTCACGTGTCGTGGGCCCACGCGATCTGTAGATCGATCTTGTTTACCTTGCCTTGTCCTCCAATATGTCTCGCAGGTCTGGCGCATTTGCCCGTGCCTTGGTATTTTTTAAGCGACGCCGGGGTGCGGCTTGAGTGGATGGCCGAGAGGCCTCTCTGTCGCGGCCACAAGGTGGCCGGTCGGCCGCGTCGTGCGCTGGTGATGTAGGTTTAGGTGCTTCCTCCTCTAATCGGGGTAGCAGCCTGCGCTTTGGGTAGCTCTTGGAGGGGCGTTCGAGTTCGTACTCTTCGGCCGCAAGGACTTCAGTCCATCTGTCGGCTAGCAAGTCTTGGTCAGCTCTAAGTTGCTGCTGTTTTTTCTTGAGGCTGCTCGCCGTGGCCATAAGCCTGCGTTTGAAACTCTCTTGTTCGAAGGGATCCTCAGGCACGACAAACTCGTCGTCGTCGAGGCTTGCCTCGTCTTCGGAGGGAGGCATGTAATTATCGTCCTCTACCTCTCTGTCTGCCGTTCTCTCATGAGGGCTGGCTTCTCCATCCTCCTGTGCTGAATCCTGCTGGAGGGGGTTGTCTTCGGCACTGTCCGGGGTGTTATTATCTCCCGTGCCGGAATGCCATTTTTGCTTTGGCAGGATTTACAGCGGTGCCGCCGGTGCCGGCGCTTAGGCTGCTTCTTGGAGGGGTCATCCTCCATTGTTCCATCGCCATTCCCTTCTTTTGGGGTGTCCACCATGTATATGTCGTATGATGAGGTGGCTTTCCAGTGCCCTATAGGCGCTGGTTCTTGGTCGTCTCCTGCATCGGCGTCAATACCATCGATGTCTTCGGAGTCGAAGTCGAGCATGCCGGTTAAATCATCGACAGCGGCTACGAAGTGGGTGGTGGGCGGGCTTTGAATTTCTTCATCGTCCGCATCCCAACCATGCTGACCATAGTCCGGCCAGGGCTCTCCTGATAAAGAGAGAGACTTTAGTGAAATCAAAATGTCCCCAAAGGGCGAGTGCTGAAGGATGTCTGCGGCGGCGAACTCCATGATCGGCGCCCAATCGGGTTCGATCGGCAGGGGCGCGGAAGGTTCAGAGTCTGGAAAGGATTTCGGCACCTTGGAGTCACGAGCTGCGCAAAGGACAAGACTGATGTTCGGCTCGATCGCCGTAGAGATTGCAGCCCCCGAGGTTGTGTCCAGCCACCCGTCCTCAATTGGCGCAGTCGGCTCCGAGCTAAGGGTCGGAGTGGACACTGGGGCGGCCTCCTGGGTATTGTTCAGCGGCAGAGCTAGATCATGCCCATCGTGACAGTGCGGCGCACTTAGCTGTGGCTTGAACCCATCGAAGATCAAGTCTCTGTGGATGTCAGCCGTGTAGTTCAAACTTCCAAATCTGACCTGATGGCTAGGGGCGTAGCTTTTGATCTGCTCCAGATGGCCAAGCGAATTGGCCCGCAGTACAAAGCCGCCAAATACGAAGATCTGTCCGCGGAGAAAAGTCTCACCCTGGACCGCATCGTTGTCGATGATCAAAGGAGCCATCAGGCCTAAAGATGACGACACAGAGGAACTCTCAATGAAAGCACCAATGTCGGTGTCAAAACCGGCGGATCTTGGATAGGGGGTCCCGAACTGTGCGTCTAGGCGGATGGTAACAGGAGACAAGGGACACGATGTTTTTACCCAGGTTCGGGCCCTCGATATGGAGGTAAAACCCTACTCCTCCTTGATTAATATTGATGATATGGGTAGTACAAGAGTAGATCTACCACGAGATGAGAGAGGCTAAACCGTAGAAGCTAGCCTATGTTATGATTGTTGTTCGTCCTACGGACTAAAACCCTCTGGTTTATATAGACACCGGAGAGGGCTAGGGTTACATAGAGTCAATTACAATGGGAGGAGATCTACATATCCATATCGCCAAGCTTGCCTTCCACGCCAAGGAAAGTCCCATCCGGACAAGGGACGAAGTCTTCAATCTTGTATCTTCATAGTCCGAGAGTCCGGCCAAAGGTTATAGTCTGGTCATCCGGACACCCCTGAGGGAGTCCTGGACTAGGGGGTGTCCGGATAGCCGAACTATCATCATCGGCCGGACTCCAAGACTATGAAGATACAAGATTGAAGACTTCGTCCCGTGTCCGGATGGGACTTTCCTTGGCGTGGAAGGCAAGCTTCGCGACACGGATATGTAGATCTCCTACCATTGTAACCGACTCTGTGTAACCCTAGCCTTCTCCGGTGTCTATATAAACCGGATGGCTTTAGTCCATAGGACGAAGAACAATCATACCATAGGCTAGCTTCTAGGGTTTAGCCTCCCTGATCTCGTGGTAGATCCACTCTTGTACAACACATCATCAATATTAATCAAGCAGGACGTAGGGTTTTACCTCCATCAAGAGGGCCCGAACCTGGGTAAAACATCGTGTCCCTTGTCTCCTGTTACCATCCGCCTAGACATACAGTTCGGGACCCCCTACCCGAGAACCGCCGGTTTTGACACCGACATTGGTGCTTTCATTGAGAGTTCCTCTGTGCCGTCACCGATAGGCTCGATGGCTTCTTCGATCATCATCAACAACGTGGTCTGGGGTGAGACCTTCCTCCCCGGACAGATCTTTGTATTCGACGGCTTTGCACTGCGGGCCAATTCGCTTGGCCATCTGGAGCAGATCAAAAGCCACGCCCCTGGCCGTCAGGTCAGATTTGGAAGTTTAAACTTCACGGCCGACATCCACGGGGACTTGATCCTAGATGGATTCGAGCCACAGCCGAGTGTGCCGCACTGTCACGGCGAGCATGATTTAACTCTGCAGCCGGACAGTACCCTGGAGGCCGCACTCGAACCCGCTCCGATCTTCAACTCGGAACCGGCTGCGCAGGTCGAGGACGGATGGCTAGACACCGCCTCGGGGGATGCAACCTCTACGGCGATAGAGCCGAACACTGACCTTGTCCCTCATGAAGCTCGTGACACCGAGGTGCCGGACTCCGAACCTCCCACGCCCCCTCCGATCGGATCTGATTGGGCGCCGATCATGGAGTTCACCGCAGCGGACATCTTTCAACACTCACCTTTCGGCGACATCTTGAGTTCGCTAAAGTATCTCTCGTTACCAGGAGAGCCCTGGCTGGACTGCGGTCAGGTCGGTTGGGGATGTGGACGACAAAGAAATTCAAAGCCCACCCACCACCCACTTGGTAGCCACTGTCGACGATCTAACCGACATGCTAGACTACGACTCTGAAGACATCGACGGTATGGACGATGATGCCGGAGATGACCAAGAACCAGCGCCCAGCGGGCACTGGAAAGCCACCTCATCATATGACATATACATGGTGGATATCCCAAAGGATGGGAATGGCGAAGGAACAGCGGAGGATGACCCCTCCAAGAAACAGCCCAAGCGCCGGTGTCAGCGGCGCCGCTCTAAATCCCGCCGCAGCCAGAATGAAGATTCCGGCACCGGAGATAATAATACACCAGACAGTGCCGAAGACAACCCACTCCAGCAAGATCCAGCGCAGGAGGACGGAGACGCCAGCCCTCATGAGAGAGCGGCAGAAGAAGAGGTAGAGGATTATATGCCTCCCTCCGGAGATGAGGAAAGCCTCGACGATGATGAATTCATCGTGCCTGAGGATCCCGTTGAACAAGAGCGTTTTAAACGCAGGCTTATGGCCACGGCGAACAGCCTCAAGAAAAAGCAGCAACAGCTTAGAGCTGATCAAGATCTGCTAGCCGACAGATGGACTGAAGTCCTCGCGGCCGAAGAGCATGAGCTCGAACGCCCCTCCAAAAGCTACCCTAAACGCAAGCTGCTCCCCCGATTAGAGGAGGAGGCGTATGAACCCGCATCACTAGGAGACAATACGGCTGATCGACCACCCTGTGGTCGCGACAGAGAGGCCTCTAGGCCCTTCACTAGACCCGTACCCCATCATCACTCGAAAAGCACAAGGCAACAGGGGAACGCTCCGGACTTGCGAGATATATTGGAGGATAGGGCAAGACAATCAAGATCGATCTATCGATCGCGTGGGCGCCCCATGATACGTGACGACAACCGTCGCGTCGGACACAGTAAGTCCTGCCGGGCCGAACAAAACAGGCAAAGCTCTTTTGAGCTCCGTCGTGATATCGCCCAGTACAGAGGCGCCGCACACCCACTATGCTTCACAGATGAAGTAATGGATCATCAAATCCCCGAAGGGTTTAAACCCGTGAATATTGAATCTTACGATGGCACAACAGACCCCGCGGTTTGGATCAAAGACTATCTAATTCACATCCACATGGCCCGCGGTGACGATCTTCACGCCATCAAATATCTCCCCCTCAAGCTTAAAGGACCAGCCTGGCATTGGCTTAACAGCTTGCCAGCAGAGTCAATTGGGAGTTGGGAAGACCTGGAAGCCGCATTTCTCGATAACTTCCAAGGCACGTATGTGTGACCACCAGACGTTGATGACCTCAGCCACATAATTCAGCAGCCAGACGAATCGGCCAGACAATTCTTGACACGGTTCTTAACCAAGAAAAACCAAATCGTCGACTGTCCGGATGCGGAGGCCCTCGCGGCCTTCAAGCATAATATCTGCGACGAGTGGCTTGCCCGGCACCTGGGACAGGAAAAGCCAAAATCCATGGCAGCCCTCACATCACTCATGACCCGCTTTTGCGCGGGTGAGGACAGCTGGATAGCACGCAGCAACAACCTCAGCAAAAATTCTGGCAGTCCGGATATCAAGGACCGTAATGGCAGGTCGCATCGTAACAAAAACAAACGCCGCATTAACAGCGACAATAGTGAGGATACGGCAGTCAATGCCGGATTCAGAGGCTCTAAACCCGGTCAGCGGAAAAAGCCATTCAAAAGAACTACCCCGGGTCCGTCCAATTTGGACCGAATACTCGACCGCTTGTGCCAGATACATGGCACCCCCGAAAAGCCAGCTAACCACACCAACAGGGACTGTTGGGTATTCAAGCAGGCAGGCAAGTTAATTGCCGAAAACAATGACAAGGGGCTGCATAGAGATGACGAGGAAGAGACCCGACCGTCGAACAATAGAGGACAGAAGGGTTTCCCCCCACAGGTGCGGACGGTGAACATGATATACACAACGCACATACCCAAAAGGGAGCGGAAGCGTGCACTCAAGGATGTATACGCGATGGAGCCAGTTGCCCCGAAGATCAATCCATGGTCCTCCTGCCCGATCACTTTTGACCGAAGGGACCACCCCACCAGCATCCGCCACGGCGGATTCGCTGCATTGGTCTTAGACCCAATCGTCGATGGATTTCACCTCACCAGAGTCCTGATGGACGGCGGCAGCAGCCTGAACCTGCTTTACCAGGAAACAATGCGCAAAATGGGCATAGACCCCTCAAGGATTAAACCTACCAAGACGACCTTTAAAGGCGTCATACCAGGTGTAGAAGCCAATTGTACAGGCTCAGTTACACTGGAAGTGGTCTTTGGATCCCCGGATAACTTCCGAAGCGACGAGTTAATCTTCGACATAGTTCCATTCCGCAGCGGCTATCATGCCCTGCTCGGACGTACCGCGTTTGCAAAGTTCAACGCGGTGCCGCACTACGCATACCTCAAGCTCAAGATGCCAGGCCCTCGAGGGGTCATCATGATCAACGGAAACACTAAACATTCTCTCCGCACGGAGGAACATACAGTGGCTCTCGCGGCAGAAGTACAATGCAACCTCTTAAGGCAATTCTCGAGTCCGGCCGTTAAGCGGCTGGACACAGCTAAGCGCGCCCGGAGTAACCTACAACAAGACCACCTGGCACGTTCCGAGCACGCGTAGTAGTGCGGC
The DNA here is from genome assembly GCF_002162155.2 of Triticum dicoccoides. Classification (NCBI taxonomy): domain Eukaryota; kingdom Viridiplantae; phylum Streptophyta; class Magnoliopsida; order Poales; family Poaceae; genus Triticum; species Triticum dicoccoides. The sequence continues at coordinate 11,692,307 of NC_041389.1, forward strand.
CCCAACCCCAGCCCCTGTAAAACGTCAAGACAGGTCCTTCGCGTACACCATTACGCTCTGAAGATACCGTGGGCATGGGGAGAGGGGCACGACCACGATAGGCCCAGACTGCGGCTCAACCACACCAGGGGCTCTCAAGTGTGTCATTCTTTTTTTTTCTTTTTTATTTTTCCTTTTTATTTTTTTCCCATAGGACTCCGTCCGTCAGAGGCCCTGTCCGGCAGCAGACATGTCGAACTCACGATGCAACAGCCAGGGAAGGAGAAAGGCTACAACGAATATCCAGGTGGTCTCCATTACGAGCATTAAATCTGTTTTATGCACCATTCCGCAGCCTACCCCTGGAGGGGACATGTTTAACAGTCCCATCCCTTGCTTATCGCACCATTTGTATCATTCTGCACTTACAACAGTTTTTCTTGAATAAAGTAATGCAGCACCTTTTTGCTTCCAATTGCATTTCTTTCTTATACATATGTTCATCTATGACATGTTGCATCCGTACATTTTGGTACGGCTAAATACACCAGGGGCTTACGTTTCCCCTGGACTAGGGGGTGTCCGGATAGCCGAACTATCATCATCGGCCGGACTCCAAGACTATGAAGATACAAGATTGAAGACTTCGTCCCGTGTCCGGATGGGACTTTCCTTGGTGTGGAAGGCAAGCTTCGCGATACGGATATGTAGATCTCCTACCATTGTAACCGACTCTGTGTAACCCTAGCCCTCTCCGGTGTCTACATAAACCGGATGGCTTTAGTCCATAGGACGAAGAACAATCATACCATAGGCTAGCTTCTAGGGTTTAGCCTCCTTGACCTCATGGTAGATCCACTCTTGTAACACACATCATCAATATTAATCAAGCAGGACGTAGGGTTTTACCTCCATCAAGAGGGCCCGAACCTGGGTAAAACATCGTGTCCCTTGTCTCCTATTACCATCCGCCTAGACGCACAGTTCGGGACCCCCTACCCGAGATCCGCCGGTTTTGACACCGACAACCCCCTAATCCAGGACTCCCTCACTCACTATTTTGGGGTCCCTGTGCGATTTCCATGGTTGTTGAACTCAAAGTTCCTATTACATGCAGGTCATCAACACTCACCGTTTTGGCTAATTCGGACCGTCTCATGGGCTATTGCTCACCATCTTGAGGTCCTCGAGCGATTTCCACGATTAATGATCCCCGAGGTGCATTTACATGTAGGTCATCAACACCCGCAGTTTTGGCCGATTTTTTCACGTTTCGTGGACTATTACTCACCTTGGGGTCTCGGTGCAATTTCCACGATTGATGAACCTCGGGGTGCATTTAATTATCAGTCATCAACACTCGCAGCTTTGGCCGATTCGGGCCCGTTTTATGGACTATTACTCACCGTTTTGGGGTCCCGAAGCGATTTTCTTGGTTGATGAACCCCAAGGAGCACTTACATGCATGACATTAACACTCCCGTTTTGGGGTCCCAGAGCGATTTTTCTGGTTGCTGAACCCAAAGGTGCGCTTACATATCGTTCATCAACAATCACTGTTTTGGCCGACACTGACCCATTTCATGGACTATTACTCACTGTTTTGGGGTAACGAGCAATTTCCATGTTTACTGAACCCCGAGGTGCACTTATGTGCAGGTCATTAAATCTCGCTATTTTGGCCAATTCTGGCCCGTTTTGTGGACTATTACTCACAGTTTTTTGGTCCTGGAGCGATTTCCACGATTGACGATCCCCGGGGTGCACTTACATGTCTTTCATCAACACTCGCCGTTTTGGCCGATTCTAGCCCGTTTCATGGGCTATTACTCACCCTTTTGGGTCCCTGTGCGATTTCCATGGTTGTTGAACTCCAAGGTGCTATTACGTGCAGGTCATCAACACTCGTCGTTTTGGCTAATTCAAACCGTCCCATGGGCTATTGCTCACCATCTTGAGGTCCTGGAGTGATTTCCACGATTAATGATCCTCAAGGTGCGTTTACGTGTAGGTCATCAACACTAGCAGTTTTGGCCGAGTTTGGCACGTTTCGTGGAGTATTACTCACCATTTTGGGGTCTCAGAGCAATTTCCACGATTGATGAGCCTCGGGGTGCATTTACCTATCGGTCATTAACACTCGCAGGTTTGGCCTATTCTGGCCCGTTTCATGGGCTATTACTCATGTTTTGGGGTTCTGCAGCGATTTCCATGGTTGTGGAACCCTAAGGTGCGCTTAAGTGCAGGTCATCATCACTTGTCATTTTGGTTTATCCCGGCCTGTCTCATTGGCTATTGCTCACCATTTTGAGGTCCTGGAGTGATTTCCACGATTAATGATCGCCGAGGTGCGTTTACGTGTAGGTCATCAACACTAGCAATTTTGGCTGATTTTGGTGCGTTTCATGGACAATTACTCACCATTTTTGGTCTCGGTGCAATTTCCACGATTGATGAACCTCGGGGTGCATTTACCTATCGGTCATCAACACTCATAGGTTTGGCCGATTTTGGCCTGTTTCATGGGCTATTAATCACCATTTTGGGGTCCTGGGGCGATTTCCATGGTTGTTGAACCATAAGGTGCACTTATGTGCGGGTCATAAACACTCGTCGTTTTGGTTGATTCTGGCCCGTCTCATTAGCTATTGCTCACCATTTTGAGGTCCTGGAGCGATTTCCATGATTATTGATCCCCGAGGTGTGTTTACGTGTAGGTCATCAACACTAGCAGTTTTGGCCGAGTTTGGCGCGTTTCGTGGAGTATTACTCACCATTTTGGGGTCTTAGACCGATTTCCATGATTGATGAACCTCGGGGTGCATTTACCTATCGGTCATCAACACTCACAGGTTTGGCCGATTCTGGCCCGTTTCGTGGGCTATTACTCACTGTTTTGGGGTCCTAGGGCGATTTCCATGGTTGTTGAAACCTAACGTGCGCATATGTGCAGGACATCAACACTCGTCATTTTGGTTGATTCTGGCCCGTCTCATTGGCTATTGCTCATCATTTTGGGATCTCAGTGCGATTTCCACGATTGATGAACCTCGGGGTGGATTTACCTATCGGTCATCAACACTCACAGGTTTGGCCGATTCTGGCCCGTTTCATGGGCTATTACTCACTGTTTTGGGGACCTGGAGCGATTTCCATGGTTGTTGAACCCTAAGGTGCACTTATGTGCAGGTCATGAACACTCGTCGTTTTGGTTGACTCTGGCCCGTCTCATTGGCTATTGCTCAACATTTTGAGGTCCTAGAAGGACTTCCATGATTATTGATCCCCGAGGTACGTTTACGTGTAGGTCATCAACACTAGTAGTTTTGGCCGATTTTGGCGCGTTTCATGGACTATTATACTCACCATCAACACTAGTAGGTCATCAACACTAGTAATTCCCATGGTTACTGACCGAGGTGCACTTATGTGCAGGCCATTAACACTTGCTATTTTGGCCGATTCTGTCCCTTTTCATGGACTATTACTCACAGTTTTTTGGTCCTGGAGCGATTTCCACGATTGATGATCCCCGGGGTGCACTTACATGTCTTTCATCAACACTCGCCGTTTTGGCCGATTCTAGCCCGTTTCATGGGCTATTACTCACCCTTTTGGGTCCCTGTGCGATTTCCATGGTTGTTGAACTCCAAGGTGCTATTACGTGCAGGTCATCAACACTCGTCGTTTTGGCTAATTCAAACCGTCCCATGGGCTATTGCTCACCATCTTGAGGTCCTGGAGTGATTTCCACGATTAATGATCCTCAAGGTGCGTTTACGTGTAGGTCATCAACACTAGCAGTTTTGGCCGAGTTTGGCACGTTTCGTGGAGTATTACTCACCATTTTGGGGTCTCAGAGCAATTTCCACGATTGATGAGCCTCGGGGTGCATTCACCTATCGGTCATTAACACTCGCAGGTTTGGCCTATTCTGGCCCGTTTCATGGGCTATTACTCATGTTTTGGGGCTCTGCAGCGATTTCCATGGTTGTGGAACCCTAAGGTGCGCTTAAGTGCAGGTCATCATCACTTGTCATTTTGGTTTATCCCGGCCTGTCTCATTGGCTATTGCTCACCATTTTGAGGTCCTGGAGTGATTTCCACGATTAATGATCGCCGAGGTGCGTTTACGTGTAGGTCATCAACACTAGCAATTTTGGCTGATTTTGGTGCGTTTCATGGACAATTACTCACCATTTTTGGTCTCGGTGCAATTTCCACGATTGATGAACCTCGGGGTGCATTTACCTATCGGTCATCAACACTCATAGGTTTGGCCGATTTTGGCCTGTTTCATGGGCTATTAATCACCATTTTGGGGTCCTGGGGTGATTTCCATGGTTGTTGAACCATAAGGTGCACTTATGTGCGGGTCATAAACACTCGTCATTTTGGTTGATTCTGGCCCGTCTCATTAGCTATTGCTCACCATTTTGAGGTCCTGGAGCGATTTCCATGATTATTGATCCCCGAGGTGTGTTTACGTGTAGGTCATCAACACTAGCAGTTTTGGCCGAGTTTGGCGCGTTTCGTGGAGTATTACTCACCATTTTGGGGTCTTAGACCGATTTCCACGATTGATGAACCTCGGGGTGCATTTACCTATCGGTCATCAACACTCACAGGTTTGGCCGATTCTGGCCCGTTTCGTGGGCTATTACTCACTGTTTTGGGGTCCTAGGGCGATTTCCATGGTTGTTGAAACCTAACGTGCGCATATGTGCAGGACATCAACACTCGTCATTTTGGTTGATTCTGGCCCGTCTCATTGGCTATTGCTCACCATTTTGGGATCTCAGTGCGATTTCCACGATTGATGAACCTCGGGGTGGATTTACCTATCGGTCATCAACACTCACAGGTTTGGCCGATTCTGGCCCATTTCATGGGCTATTACTCACTGTTTTGGGGACCTGGAGCGATTTCCATGGTTGTTGAACCCTAAGGTGCACTTATGTGCAGGTCATGAACACTCGTCGTTTTGGTTGACTCTGGCCCGTCTCATTGGCTATTGCTCAACATTTTGAGGTCCTAGAAGGACTTCCATGATTATTGATCCCCGAGGTACGTTTACGTGTAGGTCATCAACACTAGTAGTTTTGGCCGATTTTGGCGCGTTTCGTGGACTATTGTACTCACCATCAACACTAGTAGGTCATCAACACTAGTAATTCCCATGGTTACTGACCGAGGTGCACTTATGTGCAGGCCATTAACACTTGCTATTTTGGCCGATTCTGTCCCTTTTCATGGACTATTACTCACAGTTTTGGGATCCTGGAGCGATTTCCATGATTGACGATCCCTGGGGTAAGCTTACATGTCGTTCATTAACACTCGCCATTTTGGCCGATTCTAGCCCGTTTCATGGGCTATTACTCACTGTTTTGGGGTCCCAGTGCGATTTCCATGGTTGTTGAACTCAAAGGTGCTATTACGTGCAGGTCATCAACACTCGCCGTTTTGGCTAATTCGGACCGTCTCATGGGCTATTGCTCACCATCTTGAGGTCCTAGAGAGATTTCCACGATTAATCATCCCCGAGGTGCGTTTACGTGTAGGTCATCAACACTCACAATTTTCGCCAATTTTTTCGCGTTTCGTGGACTATTACTCACTATTTGGGGGTCTCGGGGCGATTTCCATGATTGATGAACCTCGGGGCGAATTTACTTATCAGTCATCAACACTCGCAGCTTTGGCCGATTTGGGCCTGTTTTGTGGACTATTACTCACCGTTTTGGGGTCTCGAAGCGATTTTCTTGGTTGATGAACCCCAAGGAGCACTTACATGCATGACATTAACACTCGCCGTTTTGGCCGATTCTGGCCTGTTTCGTGGACTATTACTCACTGTTTTGGGGTCTGATACGTCTCCGTCGTATCTATAATTTTTTATTTTTCCATGCCAATATTCTTCACCATTCGTATATTTTTGGCAAGTTTTTATACTATTTTTGGGTCTAACATATTGATCCAGTGCCCTGTGCCAGTTTCTGTTTGTTGCATGTTTTATGTTTCGTAGAAAACCAATATCGAACCGAGTCCAAACGGGATAAAAACGGATGGAGAATTATTTTGTAATATTTGGGATTTCTCGGAGGAAGAATCAACGCGAAACAGTGTCCGAGGTGGCCACAAGACAGGGGGGCACGCCCCCTACCCCTGGGCGCGCCCTAGGCCCTCGTGGGCCACCCGTAAGGTGGTTGAGACTCCACTTTTTCCGTAAGAAAGCTAATTTTATGAGAAAAATCTGGGCGAAAGATTCACCCCAATCGGAGTTACGGATCTCCAGATATAAAGGAAACGGTGAAGGGGTAGAATCAGGGAACGCAGAAACAGAGAGATAGATCCAATCTCGGAGGGGCTCTGGCCCCTCCCAAGCCATGGGAGCCAGGGACCAGAAGGGAAACCCTTCTCCCATCTAGGGAGAAGGTCAAGGAAGAATAAGAAGGGGGGCCCTCTCCCCCTTGCTTCCGGTGGCGCTGGAGCGCTGCCGGAGGCCATCATCATCACCGCGATCTTCACCAACACCAATGTCATCTTCACCAACATCTCCATCACCTTCCCCCTTCTATATTCAGCGGTCCACTCTCCCGCAACCCGCTGTACCCTCTACTTGAACATGGCGCTTTATGCTTCATATTATTATCCAATGATGTGTTGCCATCCTATGATGTCTGAGTAGATTTTCGTTCACCTATTGGTGGTTGATGAATTGCTATGATGTATTTAATTTGCTTGGGGTTATGTTGATGTCCTATTATTCCCTCCGTGTTGCGCAAGCGTGAGGGATTACCGCTGTAGGGTGTTGCAATACGTTCATGATTCGCTTATAGTGGGTTGCGTGAGTGACTGAAACACAAACCCGACTAAGGGGATAGTTGTGTATGGTATAAGAGGGGACTTGATGCTTTAATGCTATGGTTGGGTTTTACCTTAATTAATCTTTAGTAGTTGCGGATGGTTGCTAGAGTTCCAATCATAAGTGCATATGATCCAAGTAGAGAAAGTATGTTAGCTTATGCCTCTCCCACATAAAACTTGCTATCGGTCTAGTAACGTAGTCAATTGCTTAGGGAAACTTTCATAACTACTACCACCACTTTTCCACACTCGCTTTATTTACTTTCTTGCATCTTTATCTAAACAACCCCTAGCTTTTATTTACATTCTCTTTATTATCTTGCAAACCTATCCTATCACACCTACAAAGTACTTCTAGTTTCATACTTGTTCTAGGTAAAGCGAACGTCAAGCGTGCGTAGAGTTGTATCGGTGGTCGATAGAACTTGAGGGAATATTTATTCTACCTTTAGCTCCTCGTTGGGTTCGACACTCTTACTTATCGAAAACTGCTGCGATCCCCTACACTTGTGGGTTATCAAGACCTTTTTCTGGCGCCGTTGCCGGGGAGCAATAACGTGGGGTGAATATTCTCGTGTGTGCTTGTTTGCTTTATCACTAAGTATTTTTTATTTGCTGTTCTTAGTTGTTTTCTATCTTTATCTACGGGTAGGAAATGCAAAATACCAAAAAAATTAGTTGTACCTACTGCTCCAATGGTTCAAGAACCACTCAAAATCTATCACACTACTGAAGCTTTTTACTTGGATTATCATTGATCCCTATGTGCTCGTGCTGAAACCCCAATTAGCTTAGTTGAGGGCAAATCTTTAGATGAGCATCCTTGTTATGTGCGACACCGTATATCTGAAAAAGGGAAACTATTATGGGATCAAATTCAACGTTTGCAATGATATGCTTGGAATTTATGTGAAATATATGATCTTACTTGTTGTTCTGAAAACCCTAAGAAACACCTTCCCTACCAATGTGAGTTTATGTATAATGGAATTGTATATTCGTATGCTAAGGGTGCTTATAATTACTATGATGTTCAACAAATTGAAGAATTTGTTGCTTTTAAGGGTGCTTTTGAAATTGCTTCTTTGATTGAAAAGTATGATGCTACTCTTTACAAATCTGAAAGTTTTGCCATACTTGAATATTGTTATGATAATTATGCTTCTAATGCCTATGTTAAACCATATATTGAGAAATTCTCTGCTGTCCAAGAACAAACTAATATTTTGTAGGAAGCTATGGAAGAAGAAATTGATGAAACTGTGAGCTCATTGGATGAAAAAGATGATGACGAGAGCGAAGAACAAATGGAGGAAGAGCGGATTAGCTACCCGTGCCCACCTTCTAATGAGAGTAACTCTTCAACTCATACATTGTTTAATTTCCCTTCGTGCTTACCGAAGGATGATTGCTATGATGATTGTTATGATCCCGTTGATTCTCTTGAAATATCCCATTTTGATGATGCTTTCTATGCTTGTGGCCAAGATGCCAATATGAATTATGCTTATGGAGATGAACTAGCTATAGTTCCTTATGTTAAACATGAAGTTGTTGCTATTGCACCCACGCATGATAGTCCTATTATCTTTTTGAATTCTCCCTACTACACTATATCGGAGAAGTTTGTGCTTATTAAGGATTATATTGATGGGTTGACTTTTACCATTGCACATGATGATTTTGATGAATGTAATATGCATGTTCTTGCTGCTCCTACTTGCAATTATTATGAGAGAGGAACTATTTCTCCACCTCTCTATGTTCCCATACTATGAAATTGCAAGAAACTGCTTATACTATGTGTTGGCCTTTATTATGTGTGCATGAATTGTTCTTTTATGACATGCCGATGCATAGGAAGAGAGTTAGACTTCGTTGTTACATGATATATGTTACTTTGTGCTCACTACTAAATTACAAATCATTGTTAATTAAAATTGGCTTTGATATACCTTGGGATCCGGGTGGATCCATTACTTGAGCACTATATGCCTAGCTTAATGGTTTTAAAGAAAGCGCTGCTAGGGAGACAACTCGGAAGTTTTAGAGAGTCATTTATTTCTGTTGAGTGCTTTTATATAGTTTAAAAACAAAAAAATAAAGAGGGGAACCTAAAAACTTTTCAAAAAGGGAAGTGAAAGTGAGAGAGACAAGCATTGTTGAAGTGGGAGCTAGCCTTGAACTTTGTTCATGCTCACGGAAACTTTGTGAATCTTGATTACAAAACTTTTCATCAAATATAATTATCCCCTTGTATAATTCCATTGTATTATAAAAATAATGTGCCAAGGTTTGCCTTTAGGATGTTTACAATGCTTGTTGGTTTGTACGGTGCAGGACAGAAACTTTGGCTGTAGTGCGCGATTTTACATTTTTAACTGGAACGTCAATTGGTTCTGATTCCTTTTGCAATGTCTTGCTATACAACTTATTTATGTTTCCTAATTTTGGTAGAATTTTTGGGGTACCAGAAGTATGGTGGATGGTCAGATTGCTACATACTGTTCTGTTTTTGACAGATTCTCTTTTTGATGCATAGTTTGCTTGTTTTGACGAATCTATCAATTTATATTAGTGGATTAAGCCATGCAAAAGTTATATTACAGCAGACACAATGCAAAAACAAAATATGAATTGGTTTGCAACAGTACTTAGAGTAGTGATTTGCTTTATTATACTAACGGATCTTACCGAGTTTTCCGTTGAAGTTTTGTGTGGATGAAGTGTCTTATCTAGGAGGTTTCGATATGAGGAAAAGGAAGAGAGGCAAGAGATCAAGATTGGGGATTCCCAAGGCACCCCAAGTATATATTCAAGGAGACTCAAGCGTCTAAGCTTGGGGATGCCCCGGAAGGCATCCCCTCTTTCTTCAACAAGTATCGGTATGTTTTCGAATTCGTTTCGTTCATGCATTATGTGCAAGTCTTGGAGCGTCTTTTGCATTTAGTTTTCATTTTTATTTTATGCACCATGCTGGTATGAGATAGTCCTTGGTTGATTTATAGAATTCTCATTGCACTTCACTTAAATATTTTGAGTATGGCTTTATAGAATGCTTCATGTGCTTCACTTATATCATTTGAAGTTGGATTGCATGTTTCTCTTCATATAGACAACAACCATTTGTAGAATGCTCTTTTGCTTCACTTATATTTGTTAGAGCGTGGGCATATCTTTTGTAGAAATAATTAAACTCTCTTGCTTCACTTATATCTATTTAGAGAGATGACAGGAATTCGTCATTCACATGGTTAGTCCTAAAATCCTACATAAACTTGTAGGTCACTGAATATGATATGTTTGTTCCTTGCAATAGTTTTGCGATATAAAGGTGGTGATATTAGAGTCGTGCTAGTTGAGTAATTGTGAAATTGATAAATACTTGTGTTGAGGTCTGCAAGTCCCGTAGCATGCACGTATGGTGAACCGTTATGTAACGAAGTTGGAGCATAAGGTGCTCTTTGATTGCTTTCCTTATGAGTGGCAGTCAGGGACGAGCGATGATCTTTTCTTACCAATCTATCCCCCTAGGGGCATGCGTAGTAGTACTTTGCTTCGAGGGCTAAGTAGACTTTTGCAATAAGTATATGAGTTCTTTATGACTAATGTGAGTCCATGGATATACCCACACTCACCCTTCCACTTTGCTAGCCTCTATTGTGCCGCGCAACTTCCGCCGGTATCATGAACCCATTATTTACCTTCCTCAAAACAGCCACCATACCTACCTATTATGGCATTTCCATAGCCATTCCGAGATATATTGCCATGCAACTTCCATCATCATCATATACATGACTTGAGCATTCATTGGCATATTGCTTTGCATGATCGTAAGATAGCTAGCATGATGTTTTCATGGCTTGTCCGTTCTTTTGATGTCATTGCTATGCTATATCATTGCACATCCCGGTACACCGCCAGAGGCATTCATATAGAGTCATATCTTTGTTCTAGTATAGAGTTGTAATATTGAGTTATAAGTAAAAAAAAGTGTGATGATCATCATTATTAGAGCATTGCCCCAGTGAGGAAAGGATGAAGGAGACTATGATTCCCCCACAAGTCGGGATGAGACTTCGGACTTCATTAAAAATAAAAGAGGCCAAAGAAGCCCACCAAAAAGAAAGAAAAAATGAAAAAAAATGAAAAAGAAAAAGAAAAAATGAGAGAAAAATAGAGAAGGGGCAATGTCACTATCTTTTTACCACACTTGTGCTTCAGAGTAGCACCATGTTCTTCATAGAGAGAGTCTCCTATGCTTTCACTTTCATATACTAGTGGGAATTTTTCATTATAGAACTTGGCTTGTATATTCCAATGATGGGCTTCCTCAAAATGCCCTAGATCTTCGTGAGCAAGCAAGTTGGATGCACACCCACTTAGTTTCTTTTGTTGAGCTTTCATATATTTATAGCTCTAGTGCATCCGTTGCATGGCAATCCCTACTCACTCACATTGATATCTATTGACGGGCATCTCCATAGCCCGTTGATACGCCTAGTCGATGTGAGACTATCTTCTCCCTTTTTTGTCCTCACAACCACCACCATATACCACCGTAGTGCTATGTCCATGGCTTGCGCTCATGTATTGCGTAAGAGTTGAAAAAGCTGAAGCGCGTTAAAAAGTATGAACCAATTGCTCGACTCGTCATCGGGGTTGTGCATGATGGGAGTATTTTGTGTGACGAAGATGGAGCATAGCCAGACTATATGATTTTGTAGAGATGAGCTTTCTTTGGCTATGTTATTTCGATAAGACATAATTGCTTGGTTGGTATGCTATAAGTATTATTGTTTTTATGTCAAAGGATAGACTATTGCTTTGAATCACTCATATCTTAATATTCATGCCATGATTAGACATATGATCAAGATTATGCTAGGTAGCATTCCACATCAAAAATTATCTTTTTTTATCATTTATCTACTCGAGGACGAGAAGGAATTAAGCTTGGGGATGCTGATATGTCTCCGTCGTATCTATAATTTTTGATTGTCCCATGCCAATATTCTCCAACATTCATATATTTTTGGCAACTTTTTATACTATTTTTGGGACTAACATATTGATCTAGTGCCCAGTGCCAGTTCCTGTTTGTTGCATGTTTTATGTTTCGCAGAAAACCAATATCAAACGGAGTCCAAACGGGATAAAAACGGACGGAGAATTATTTTGGAATATTTGGGATTTTCCGGAGGAAGAATCAACACGAAACAGCGTAATAGGTGGCCACGAGACAGGGGGGCGCCCCCTACCCCTGGGAGCTCCCTGGGCTCTCGTGGGCCACCCGTAAGGCGGTTGAGGATCTACTTTTGCCGCAAGAAAGCTAATTTTACGAGAAAAATCTGGGCGAAAGATTCACCCCAATCGGAGTTACGGATCTCCAGATATAAAGGAAACAGTGAAGGGGTAGAATCAGGGAACGCAGAAACAGAGAGATATATCCAATCTCGGAGGGGCTCTCGCCCCTCCCAAGCCATGGGAGCCATGGACCAGAAGGGAAACCCTTCTCCCATCTAGGGAGAAGGTCAAGGAAGAAGAAGAATAAGAAGCGGGCCCTCTCCCCCTTGCTTCCGGTGGCGCCGGAGCGCTGCCGGAGGCCATCATCATCACCGCGATCTTCACCAACACCGTCGTCATCTTCACCAACATCTCCATCACCTTCCCCCTTCTATATTCAGCGGTCCACTCTCCCGCAACCCGCTGCACCCTCTACTTGAACATGGTGCTTTATGCTTCATATTATTATCCAATGATGTGTTGCCATCCTATGATGTCTGAGTAGATTTTCGTTGTCCTATTGGTGGTTGATGAATTGCTATGATTGATTTAATTTGCTTGTGGTTATGTTGATGTCCTATTGTGCCCTCCGTGTAGCGCAAGCATGAAGGATTCTCGTTGTAGGGTGTTGCAATACGTTCATGATTCGCTTATAGTGGGTTGCGTGAGTGACTGAAACACAAACCCGAGTAAGGGGATTGTTGCGTATGGGATAAAAGGGGACTTGATGCTTTAATGCTATGGTTGGGTTTTACCTTAATTAATCTTTAGTAGTTGCGGTTGGTTGCTAGAGTTCCAATCATAAGTGCATATGATCCAAGTAGAGAAAGTATGTTAGCTTATACCTCTCCCACATAAAACTTGCTATCGGTCTAGTAATGTAGTCAATTTCTTAGGGACACTTTCATAACTACTACCACCACGTTTCCACACTCGCTTTATTTACTTTCTTGCATCTTTATCTAAACAGCCCCTAGCTTTTATTTACGTGCTCTTTATTATCTTGGAAACCTATCCTATCACACCTACAAAGTACTTCAAGTTTCATACTTGTTCTAGGTAAAGCGAACATCAAGCGTGCGTAGAGTTGTATCGGTGGTTGATAGAACTTGAGGGGATATTTATTCTACCTTTAGCTCCTCGTTTGGTTCGACACTCTTACTTATTGAAAACTGTTGCGATCCCCTACACTTGTGGGTTATCAGGGTCCCAGAGCGATTTTTATGGTTGCTGAACCCAAAGGTGCGCTTAAATATCGTTCATCAAAAATTGCCGTTTTGGTCGATTCTGACCCATTTCATGGACTATTACTCACCGTTTTTGGTAACGAGCAATTTCCATGGTTACTGAACCCCGAGGTGCACTTATGTGCAGGTCATTAACACTCACTATTTTGGCCAATTCTGGCCCGTTTTCTGGACTATTACTCACAATGTTTGGGTCCTGGAGCGATTTCCACGATTGACGATCCCCGGGGTGCACTTACATGTCTTTCATCAACACTCGCCGTTTTGGCCGATTCTAGCCCGTTTCATGGGCTATTACTCACCGTTTTGGGGTCCCTGTGCGATTTCCATGGTTGTTGAACTCCAAGGTGCTATTACGTGTAGGTCATCAACACTCGTCGTTTTGGCCAATTGAAACCGTCCCGTGGACTATTGCTCACCATCTTGAGGACCTGGAGTGATTTCCACGATTAATGATCCTCGAGGTGCATTTACGTGTAGGTCATCAACACTAGCAGTTTTGGCCGAGTTTGGCGCGTTTCGTGGAGTATTACTCACCATTTTGGGGTCTCAGAGCGAGTTCCACGATTGATGAGCCTCGGGGTGCATTTACCTATCGATCATCCACACTCGCAGGTTTGGGCTATTTTGGCCCATTTCAAGAGCTATTACTCACGTTTTGGGGTCCTGCAGCGATTTCCATGGTTGTTGAACCCTAAGGTGCGCTTAAGTGCAGGTCATCATCACTCATCGTTTTGGTTGATTCCAGCCTGTCTCATTGGCTATTGCTCACCATTTTGAGGTCCTGGAGCGATTTCCACGATTAATGATCCCCGAGGTGCGTTCACGTGTAGGTCATCAACACTAGCAATTTTGGCTAATTTTGGTGCGTTTCATGGACAATTACTCACCATTTTGGGGTCTCGGTGCAATTTCCATGATTGATGAACCTTGGGGTGCATTTACCTTTCGGTCATCAACACTCATAGGTTTGGCCCACTTTGGCCCGTTTCATGGGCAATTAATCACCGTTTTGGGGTCCTGGGGCGATTTCCATGGTTGTTGAACCATAAGGTGCGCTTATGTGCAGGTCATAAACACTCGTCGTTTTGGTTGATTCTGGCCAGTCTCATTAGCTATTGCTCGCCATTTTGAGGTCCTGGAGCGATTTCCATGATTATTGATCGCCGAGGTGCGTTTACGTCTAGGACATCAACACTAGCAGTTTTGGCCGATTCTGGCCCGTTTCATGGGCTATTACTCACTGTTTTGGGGTCCTGGGGCGATTTCGATGGTTGTTGAACCCTAAGGTGCGCTTATGTGCAAGTCATCAACACTAGCAGTTTTGGCCGATTTTGGCGCGTTTCTTGCACTATCACTCACCATTTTCGAGTCACATTGCGATTTCCATTATTGATGAACCTCTGGGTGCACTTACCTATCGGTCATCAACACTCGCAGGTTTGGCTGATTCTGGCCCGTTTCATGGGCTATTACTCACCGTTTTGGGGTCCTGGGGCGATTTCCATGGTTGTTGAACCCTAAGGTGCGCTTATGTGCAGGTCATCAACACTCATCGTTTTGATTGATTCTGGCCCGTCTCATTGGCTGTAGCTCAACATTTTGAGGTCCTAGAGCGATTTCCATGATTATTGATCCACGAGGTACGTTTACGTGTAGGTTATCAACACTAGTAGTTTTTGGCCGATTTTGGCGCGTTTCGTGGACTATTACTCACCATCAACACTAGTAGGTCATCAACACTAGCAATTTCCATGGTTACTGAACCCCGAGGTGCAGTTATGTGCATGTCATTAACACTCGCTATTTTGGCCGATTCTGTCCCGTTTCGTGGAATATTGCTCACAGTTTTGGGGTCCTGGAGCGATTTCCATGATTGACGATCCTCGGGGTGCGCTTACATGTCGTTCATTAACACTCGTTGTTTTGGCCGATTCTAGCCTGTTTCATGGGCTATTACTTACTGTTTTGGGGTCCCTGTGCGATTTCCATGGTTGTTGAACTCAAATGTGCTATTACGTGCAGGTCATCAACACTCGCCGTTTTGGCTAATTCGGACCGTCTCATGGGCTATTGCTCACCATCTTGAGGTCCTCGAGCGATTTCCACGATTAATGATCCCCGAGGTGCATTTACGTGTAGGTCATCAACACTAGTTATTTTGGCCGATTTTGGCGTGTTTCATGCACAATTACTCACCATTTTGGGACCTCGGTGCAATTTCCATGATTGAAGAACCTCGGGGTGTATTTACCTCTCGGTCATCAACACTCACAGGTTTGGCCGATTCTGGCCCGTTTCATGGGCTATTACTCACTCTTTTGGGGTCCTGGGGCGATTTCCATGGTTGTTGAACCCTAAGGTGCGTTTATGTACAGGTCATCAACACTCATCGTTTTGGTTGATTCTGGCGAGTCTAATTGGCTATTGCTCACCATTTTGAGGTCCTGGAGCGATTTCCATGATTATTGATCCCCGAGGTACGTTTACGTGTAGGTCATCAACACTAGTAGTTTTGGCCGATATTGACGCGTTTCGTGGACTATTACTCACCATTTGGGGTCTCGATACCATGATTGGTGAACCTCGGGGTGCATTTACCTATCGGTCATCAACACTCACAGGTTTGGCTGATTCTGGCCCGTTTCATCGGCTATTACTCACCGTTTTTTGGTCTTGGGGCGATTTCCACGGTTGTTGAGCCCTAAGGTGCGCTTATGTGTAGGTCATCAACACTCGTTATTTTGGTTGATTCTGGCCCGTCTCACTGGCTATTGCGCACCATTTTGAGGTCCTGGAGCGAATTCCACGATTATTGATCCCCGAGGTGTGTTTACGTGTTGGTCATCAACACTAGTAGTTTTGGCCGATTTTGGCGCGTTTCGTCGACTATTACTCACGTTTCGGGGTCTCGATGCGATTTCCACGATTGATGAATCTCGGGGTGCATTTACCTATCGGTCATCAACATTCGCTGGTTTGGCCGATTCGGGCCCGTTTCGTGGACTATTACTCACCGATTTGGTGTCCCGAAATGATTTTCTTCGTTGATGAACCCCAAGGAGCGCTTAGATGCATTATATTAACACTCGCCGGTTTCGCCGATTCTGGCCTGTTTCGTGGACAATTACTCACCGGTTTGGGGTCCTAGAGCGATTTTTATGGTGGCTGAACCCAAAGGTGCGCTTACGTATCGGTCATCAACACTCACCGTTCTTCCCGATTCTGACCCGTTTCATGGACTATTACTCACCGTTTTGGGGTAAGGAGCAATTTTTCCATGGTTACTCAACCCCGAGGTGCACTTATGTGCAGGTCATTAAGACTCGCTATTTTGGCCGATTCTGGCCCGTTTCGTGGACTATTACTCACAGTTTTGGAGTCCTGGAGCGATTTCCATGATTAACGATCCCCGGGGTGCGCTTACATGTCGTTCATTAACACTCATCGTTTTGGCTGATTCAGCCCGGTTCATGGGCTATTACTCACCATTTTGGGGTCCCTGTGCGATTTTCATGGTTGTTGAAATCAAAGGTTTTATTACGTGTAGGTCATCAACACTCGTCGTTTTCGCTAATTCGGACCGTCTCATGGGCTATTGCTCACCATCTTGAGGTCCTGGAGCGATTTCCACGATTAATGATCCTCGAGGTGCGTATACATGAAGGTCATCAACACTAGCAATTTTGGCCGATTTTGGCACGTTTCATGGACAATTACTCACCATTTTGGGACCTCGATGCAATTTTCACGATTGACGAACCTCGGGGTGCATTTACCTATCGGTCATCAACACTCACAGGTTTGGCCGATTCTGGCCCGTTTCATGGGCTATTACTCACCGTTTTGGGGTCCTCGGGCGATTTCCACGGTTGTTGAACCCTAAGGTGCGCTTATGTGCAAGTCATCAACACTCGTCGTTTTGGTTGATTCTGGCCCGTCTGATTGGCTATTGCTCACAATTTTGAGGTCCTGGAGCAGTTTCCACGATTATTGATCCCCGAGGTGCATTTACGTGTAGGTCATCAACACTAGTAGTTTTGGCCAACTTTGGCGCGTTTCATGGACTATTACTGACCATTTTGGGGTCTCGATGCGATTTCCACGATTGATGAACCTTGGGGTGCATTTACCAATCGGTCATCAACACTCACAGGTTTAGCCGATTCTGGCCCGTTTCATGGGCTATTACTCACATTTTTGTGGTCCTGGGGCAATTTCCATGGTTGTTGAACCCTAACGTGCGCATATGTGCAGGTCATCAACACTCGTTGTTTTGGTTGATTCTGGCTCGTCTCATTGGCTATTGCTCACCATTTTGAGGTCCTGGAGCGATTTCCACGATTATTGATCCCCGGGGTGCGTTTACCTGTAGGTCATCAACACTAGCAGTTTTGGCCGACTTTGGCGCGTTTCGTGGACTATTACTCACCATTTTGGGGTCTCGAAGCGATTTCTACGATTGATGAACCACGGGATGCATTTACCTATCGGTCGTGAACACTCGCTGGGTTGGCCGATT
Organism: Triticum dicoccoides; assembly: GCF_002162155.2. Classification (NCBI taxonomy): domain Eukaryota; kingdom Viridiplantae; phylum Streptophyta; class Magnoliopsida; order Poales; family Poaceae; genus Triticum; species Triticum dicoccoides. The sequence goes on from NC_041389.1 coordinate 11,710,214, forward strand.
CTGGCCCGTTTCATGGGCTATTACTCACGGTTTGGGGTCCTGGGGCGATTTCCATGGTTGCTGAACCCTAAGGTGTGCTTATGTGCAGGTCATCAACACTCGTTGTTTTGGTTGATTTTGGCATGTCTCATTGGCTATTGCTCAGCATTTTGAGGTCCTGGAGCGATTTCCACGATTAATGATCCCCGAGGTGCGTTTACGTGTTGGTCATCAACACTAGCAATTTTGGCTGATTTTGGAGCGTTTTGTGGACTATTACTCACCATTTTGGGGTCTCGATACGATTTCCACAATTGATGAACCTCGGGGTGCATTTACCTATCGGTCATCAACACTCGGAGGTTTGGCCGATTCGGGCCTGTTTCGTGGACTATTACTCACCGTTTTGGTGTCCCGAAACGATTTTCTTAGTTGATGAGCCCCAAGGAGCGCTTACATGCATGATAATAACACTCGCCATTTTGGCCGATTCTGGTCTGTTTCGTGGACAATTACTCACTAGTTTGGGGTCCTAGTGCAATTTTTATGGTTGCTGAACCCAAAGGTGCGCTTACGTATCGTTAATCAACACTCACTGTTTTGGCCAATTCTGACCCGTTTCATGGACTATTACTCACCGTTTTGGGGTAAGGAGCAATTTCCATGGTTACTGAACCCCGAGGTGCACTTATGTGCAGGTCATTAACACTCGCTATTTTGGCTGATTCTGTCCCGTTTCATGGACTATTACTCACAGTTTTGAGGTCCTGGGGCGATTTTTATGGTTGCTAAACCCAAAGGAGCTCTTATGATTGAAAATCGCCGGGGTGCACTTACATGTTGTTCATTAACACTCGCCGTTTTGGCCGATTCTAGCCCATTTCATGGTCTATTACTCACCGTTTTGGGGTCCCTGTGCAATTTCCATTGTTGTTGAAATCAAAGGTGCTATTACATGTAGGTCATCAACACTCGCCATTTTGGCAAATTCGGACCGTCTCATGGGCTATTGCTCACCATCTTGAGGTCCTGGAGCGATTTTGACGATTAATGATCTGTGAAGTGCGTTTACGTGTAGGTCATCAACACACAGTTTTGGCCGATTTTGGCGTGTTTCTTGGACTATTACGCACCATTTTGGGGTCCTAGAACGATTTCCACGATTTATGAACCTCGGGGTGCATTTACCTATCGCTCATCAACCCTCGCAGGTTTGGCCTATTCTGGCCCATTTTATGGGCTATTACTCACGTTTTGGGGTCCTGGAGCGATTTCCATGGTTGTTGAACCCTAAGGTACGCTTATGTGCAGGTCATCAACACTCGTTGTTTTGGTTGATTCTGGCCCGTCTCATTGGCTATTGCTCACCATTTTGAGGTCGTGGAGCGATTTCCATGATTATTGATCCCTGAGTTATGTTTAAGTGTAGGTCATCAACACTAGTAGTTTTGGCCGATTTTGGCGTGTTTCGTGGACTATTACTCACCATTTTGGGGTCTCAATGCGATTTCCACGATTGATGAACCTCGGGGTGCATTTACCTATCGGTCATCAACACTCGCAGGTTTGCCCAATTCGGGCCCGTTTCGTGGACTATTACTCACCGCTTTGGTGTCCCGAAACGATTTTCTAGGTTGATGAACCCCAAGGAGCGCTTACATGCATGATATTAACACTAACCGTTTTGGCCGATTCTGGCCTGTTTCGTGGACAATTACTCACCGGTTTGGGGTCCTAGAGCAATTTTTATGGTTGCTGAACCGAAAGGTGCGCTTACGTATCGTTCATCAACAATAACCATTTTGGCCGATTCTGACCCGTTTCATGGACTATTACTCACCTTTTTGGGGTAAGGAGCAATTTCCATGGTTACTGAACCCCGAGGTGCACTTAAGTGCAGGTCATTAACACTCACTATTTTGGCCGATTCTGTCCCATTTCGTGGACTACTACTCACAGTTTTGGGGTCCTGGAGCGATTTCCATGATTGACGATCCCCGGGGTGCGCTTACATGGCGTTCATTAACACTCGTCATTTTGGCCGACTCTAGCCCGTTTCATGGGCTATTACTCACTATTTTAGGGTCCCTGTGTGATTTCCATGGTTGTTGAAATCAAAGGTGCTATTACGTGCAGGTCATCAACACTCGCCATTTTGGCTAATTCGGACCTCTCATGGGCCTATGCTCACCACCTTGAGGTCCTGGAGCGATTTCCATGATTAATGATCCCCGAGGTGCGTTTATGTGTAGGTCATCAACCCTAGCAATTTTGGCTGATTTTGGCGCATTTCATGGATAATTACTCACCATTTTGGGTCCTCGCTGCGATTTCCACGATTGATAAACCTCGGGGTGCATCTACCTATCGGTCATCAACACTCACAGGTTTGGCCGATTCTGGCCCGTTTCATGGGCTATTACTCGCCGTTTTGGGGTCCTGGGGCGATTTCCAAGGTTGTTGAACCCTAAGGTGCGCTTATGTGCAGATCATCAACACTCATCGTTTTGGTTGATTCTGGCCCGGCTCACTATCTATTGCTCACCATTTTGAGGTCCTGGAGCGATTTCCACGATTATTGATCCCCAAGGTGCGTTTACATGTTGGTCATCAAAACTAGTAGTTTTGGCCGATTTTGGCGCGTTTCATGGACTATTACTCACCATTTTGGGGTCTGGATGCGATTTCCGCGATTGATGAACCTCGGGGTGCATTTACCTATCGGTAATCAACACTCGGAGGTTTGGCCGATTCGGGCCCATTTCGTGGACTATTACTCACCGTTTTGGTGTCCCGAAACAATTTTCTTGGTTGATGAACGCCAAGGCGCGCTTAGATGCATGATATTAACACTCGCCGGTTTGGCCGATTTTCGCGTGTTTCGTGGACAATTACTCACCGGTTTGGGGTCCTAGAGCGATTTTTATGGTTGCTAAACACAAAGGTGCGCTTATGTATCGTTCATCAACACTCACCGTTTTGGCTGATTCTGACCTGTTTCATTGACTATTACTCACCTTCTTGGGGTAAGGAGCAATTTCCGGGGTGCGCTTACATGTCGTTCATTAACACTCTTCGTTTTGGCCGATTCTAGCCCGTTTCATGGGCTATTACTCACCGTTTTGGGGTCCCTGTGCGATTTCCATGGTTGTTGAAATCAAAGGTGCTATTACGTGCAGGTCATCAACACTCACCGTTTTGGCTAATTCGGACCGCGTCATGGGCTATTGCTCACCATCTTGACGTCCTGGAGCGATTTCCACGATTAATGATCCCCGAGGTGCGTTTACGTGAAGGTCATCAACACTAGTTATTTTGGCCGATTTTGGCGTGTTTCATGCACAATTACTCACCATTTTGGGGCCTCGGTGCAATTTCCATGATTGAAGAACCTCGGGGTGTATTTACCTCTCGGTCATCAACACTCACAGGTTTGGCCGATTCTGGCCCGTTTCATGGGCTATTACTCACTCTTTTGGGGTCCTGGGGCGATTTCCATGGTTGTTGAACCCTAAGGTGCGCTTATGTACAGGTCATCAACACTCGTCGTTTTGGTTGATTCTGGCGAGTCTAATTGGCTATTGCTCACCATTTTGAGGCCCTGGAGCGATTTCCATGATTATTGATCCCCGAGGTGCGTTTACGTGTAGGTCATCAACACTAGTAGTTTTGGCCGATATTGACGCGTTTCATGGACTATTACTCACCATTTTGGGGTCTCGATACCATGATTGGTGAACCTCGGGGTGCATTTACCTATCGGTCATCAACACTCACGGGTTTGGCTGATTCTGGCCCGTTTCATCGGCTATTACTCACCGTTTTTTGGTCCTGGGGCGATTTCCACGGTTGTTGAACCCTAAGGTGCGCTTATGTGTTGGTCATCAACACTCGTTATTTTGGTTGATTCTGGCCCGTCTCACTGGCTATTGCGCACCATTTTGAGGTCCTAGAGCGAATTCAACGATTATTGATCCCCGAGGTGTGTTTACGTGTTGGTCATCAACACTAGTAGTTTTGGCCGATTTTGGCGCGTTTCGTCGACTATTACTCACCGTTTCGGGGTCTCGATGCGATTTCCACGATTGATGAATCTCGGGGTGCATTTACCTATCGGTCATCAACATTCGCTGGTTTGGCCGATTCGGGCCCGTTTCGTGGACTATTACTCACCGTTTTGGTGTCCCGAAATGATTTTCTTGGTTGATGAACCCCAAGGAGCGCTTAGATGCATTATATTAACACTCGCCGGTTTCGCCGATTCTGGCCTGTTTCGTGGACAATTACTCACCGGTTTGGGGTCCTAGAGCGATTTTTATGGTGGCTGAACCCAAAGGTGCGCTTACGTATCGGTCATCAACACTCACCGTTCTGGCCGATTCTGACCCGTTTCATGGACTATTACTCACCGTTTTGGGGTAAGGAGCAATTTTAACATGGTTACTCAACCCCGAGGTGCACTTATGTGCATGTCATTAAGACTCGCTATTTTGGCCGATTCTGGCCCGTTTCGTGGACTATTACTCACAGTTTTGGGGTCCTGGAGCGATTTCCATGATTAACGATCCCCGGGGTGCGCTTACAAGTCGTTCATTAACACTCATCGTTTTGGCTGATTCAGCCCGTTTCATGGGCTATTACTCACCATTTTGGGGTCCCTGTGCGATTTTCATGGTTGTTGAAATCAAAGGTGTTATTACGTGCAGGTGATCAACACTCGTCGTTTTCGCTAATTCGGACCGTCTCATGGGCTATTGCTCACCATCTTGAGGTCCTGGAGCGATTTCCACGATTAATGATCCTCGAGGTACGTATACATGAACGTCATCAACACTAGCAATTTTGGCCGATTTTGGCACGTTTCATGGACAATTACTCACCATTTTGGGACCTCGGTGCAATTTTCACGATTGACGAACCTCGGGGTGCATTTACCTATCGGTCATCAACACTCACAGGTTTGGCCGATTCTGGCCCATTTTATGGGCTATTACTCACCGTTTTGGGGTCCTCGGGCGATTTCCACGGTTGTTGAACCCTAAGGTGCGCTTATGTGCAAGTCATCAACACTCGTCGTTTTGGTTGATTCTGGCCCGTCTCATTGGCTATTGCTCACAATTTTGAGGTCCTGGAGCAGTTTCCACGATTATTGATCCCCGAGGTGCGTTTACGTGTAGGTCATCAACACTAGTAGTTTTGGCCGACTTTGGCGCGTTTCGTGGACTATTACTGACCATTTTGGGGTCTCGATGCGATTTCCACGATTGATGAACCTTGGGGTGCATTTACCAATCGGTCATCAACACTCACAGGTTTAGCCGATTCTGGCCCATTTCATGGGCTATTACTCACATTTTTGGGGTCCTGGGGCAATTTCCATGGTTGTTGAACCCTAACGTGCGCATATGTGCAGGTCATCAACACTCGTTGTTTTGGTTGATTCTGGCTCGTCTCATTGGCTATTGCTCACCATTTTGAGGTACTGGAGCGATTTCCATGATTATTGATCCCCGGGGTGCGTTTACCTGTAGGTCATCAACACTAGCAGTTTTGGCCGACTTTGGCGCGTTTCGTGGACTATTACTCACCATTTTGGGGTCTCGAACCGATTTCTACGATTGATGAACCACGGGATGCATTTACCTATCGGTCGTGAACACTCGCTGGGTTGGCCGATTCTGGCCCGTTTCATGGGCTATTACTCACGGTTTGCGGTCCTGGGGCGATTTCCATGGTTGTTGAACCCTAAGGTGTGCTTATGTGCAGGTCATCAACAATCGTTGTTTTGGTTGATTTTGGCATGTCTCATTGGGTTGCTCAACATTTTGAGGTCCTGGAGCGATTTCCACGATTAATGATCCCCGAGGTGCGTTTATGTGTTGGTCATCAACACTAGCAATTTTTGCTGATTTTGGCGCGTTTTGTGGACTATTACTCACCATTTAGGGGTCTCGATACGATTTCCACAATTGATGAACCTCGGGGTGCATTTACCTATCGGTCATCAACACTCGGAGGTTTGGCCGATTCGGGCCTGTTTCATGGACTATTACTCACCGTTTTGGTGTCCCGAAACGATTTTCTTAGTTGATGAGCCCCAAGGAGCGCTTACATGCATGATAATAACACTCGCCGTTTTGGCCGATTCTGGCCTGTTTCGTGGACAATTACTCACTAGTTTGGGGTCCTAGAGCGATTTTTATGGTTGCTGAACCCAAAGGTGCGCTTATGTATCGTTAGTCAACACTCACCGTTTTGGCCAATTCTGACCCGTTTCATGGACTATTACTCACCGTTTTGGGGTAAGGAGCAATTTCCATGGTTACTGAACCCCGAGGTGCACTTATGTGCAGGTCATTAACACTCGCTATTTTGGCTGATTCTGTCCCGTTTCATGGACTATTACTCACAGTTTTGAGGTCCTGGGGCGATTTTTATGGTTGCTGAACCCAAAGGAGCGCTTATGATTGAAAATCGCCGGGGTGCACTTACATGTTGTTCATTAACACTCGTCGTTTTGGCCGATTCTAGCCCATTTCATGGTCTATTACTCACCGTTTTGGGGTCCCTGTGCGATTTCCATTGTTGTTGAAATCAAAGGTGCTATTACATGCAGGTCATCAACACTCGCCATTTTGGCAAATTCGGACCGTCTCATGGGCTATTGCTCACCATCTTGAGGTCCTGGAGCGATTTTGACGATTAATGATCCGTAAAGTGCGTTTATGTGTAGGTCATCAACACACAGTTTTGGCCGATTTTGGCGTGTTTCTTGGACTATTACGCACCATTTTGGGGTCCCAGAACGATTTCCACGATTGATGAACCTCGGGGTGCATTTACCTATCGGTCATCAACACTCACAGGTTATGTCGATTCTAGTGTGTTCCATGGGCTATTACTCACTGTTTTGGGATCCTGGGGCGATTTCCATGGTTGTTGAACCCTAAGGTGCGCTTATGTGCAGGTCATCAACGCTCGTCGTTTTGGTTGATTCTGGCCCGTCTCATTGGCTATTGCTCACCATTTTGAGGCCCTGGAGCGATTTCCATGATTATTGATCCCCGAGGTGCGTTTACGTGTAGGTCATCAACACTAGTAGTTTAGGCCGACTTTGGCGCGTTTCGTGGACTATTACTCGCCATTTTGGGGTCTCGGTGCGATTTCCTAGATCGATGAACCTCGGGGTGCATTTACCTATCGGTCATCAACACTCATAGGTTTGGCCGATTCTGGCGTGTTTCATGGGCTATTACTCACTGTTTTGGGGTCCTGGGGCGATTTCCGTGGTTGTTCAACCCTAAGGTGCACTTATGTGAAGGTCATCAACACTAGGAGTTTTGGCCGATTTTGGCGCCTTTCTTGGACTATTACTCACCATTTTCGGGTCTCAAAGCGATTTCCACGATTGATAAACCTCGGGGTGCATTTACCTATCGGTCATCAACACTCGCAGGTTTGGCCGATTCTGGCCCGTTTCATGGGCTATTCGTCACCGTTTTTGGGTCCTGGGGCAATTTCGATGGTTGTGAACCGTAAGGCGTGCGCTTATGTGCAGGTCATCAGCACTCATCGTTTTGTATGATTCTGGCCCGTCTCATTGGCTATTGCTCACCATTTTGAGGTCCTGGAGCGATTTCCAAGATTATTGATCCCCGAGGTGCGTTTACGTGTAGGTCATCAACACTAGCAGTTTTGGCCGACTTTGGCGCGTTTTGTGGACTATTACTCACCATTTTGGAGTCTCGGTGCAATTTCCACAATTGATGAACCTCGGGCTGCATTTACCTATCGGTCATCAACACTCATAGGTTTGGCCGATTCTGGCCCATTGTATGGGCTATTAGACATTGTTTTGGGGTCCTCGGGTGATTTCCATGGTTGTTGAACCCTAAGGTGCGCTTATGTGCAGGTCATCAACACTAGCAGTTTTGAACGATTTTGGCGCGTTTCCTGGACTATTACTCACCATTTTGGGGTCTCAGTGCGATTTCGACGATTGATGAACCTCGGGGTGCATTTACCTATCGGTCATCAACACTCACAGGTTTGGACGATTCTGGCCCGTTTCATGGTCTACTACTCACCGTTTTGGGGACCTGGGGCGATTTCCATGGTTGTTAAAACCTAAGGTGCGCTTATGTGCAGGTCATCAACTCTCGCCGTTTTGGTTGATTCTGGCCCGTCTCATTGGCTATTGCTCACCATTCTGAGGTCCTGTAGCGATTTCCATGATTATTGATCCCCTAGGTACATTTACGTGTAGGTCATCAACACTAGTAGTTTTGGCCGATTTTGGCGCGTTTCGTGGACTATTACTCACCATTTTGGGGTCTCGATGCGATTTCCACGATTGATGAACCTCGGGGTGCATTTACCTATCGGTCATCAACACTCGCATGTTTGGCCTATTCTGGCCCATTTCATGGGTTATTACTCACGTTTTGGGGTCCTGGAGCGATTTCCATGGTTGTTGAACCCTAAGGTGCGCTTATGTGCAGGTCATTAACACTCGTTGTTTTGGTTGATTCTGGCCTGTCTCATTGGCTATTACTCACCATTTCGAGGTCCTGGAGCGATTTCCATGATTAATGATCCTCGAGGTGCGTTTACGTGTAGGTCATCAACACTAGCAGTTTTGGCCGACTTTGGCGCGTTTCGTGGACTATTACTCACCATTTTGGGGTCTCGGTGCAATTTCCATGATTGATGAACCTCGGGGTGCATTGACCTATCGGTCATCAACACTCACAGGTTTGGCCGATTCTGGCCTGTCTCATGGGCTATTACTCATCGTTTTGGGGTCCTGGGGCAATTTCCATGGTTGTTGAACCCTTAGTTGTGCTTATGTACAGGTCATCAACACTCGTCGTTTTGGTTGATTCTGGCCCGTCTCATTGGCTATTGCTCACCATTTTGAGGTCCTGGAGCGATTTCCACGATTATTGATCCCCGAGGTGCGTTTACGTGTAGGTCATCAACACTAGCAGTTTTGGCCGACTTTGGCGCGTTTCGTGGACTATTACTCGCCGTTTTGGGGTCTCGGTGCAATTTCCACGATTGATGAACCTTGGGGTGCATTTACCTATCGGTCATCAACACTCACAGGTTTGGCCGATTCTGGCCCGTTTCATGGGCTATTACTCACTGTTTTGGGGTCCTGGGGCAATTTCCATGGTTGTTGAAACCTAAGGTGCGCTTATGTGAAGGTTATCAACACTAGCAGTGTTGGCCGATTTTGATGCCTTTCTTGGACTATTACTCACCATTTTCGGGTCTCAGTGCGATTTCCACGATTGATAAACCTCGGGGTGCATTTACCTATCGGTCATCAACACTCGCAGGTTTGGCCGATTCTGGCCCGTTTCATGGGCTATTACTCACCGTTTTGGGGTCCTGGGGCGATTTCCATGGTTGTTGAACCGTAAGGCGTGCGCTTATGTGCAAGTCATAAGCACTCGTCGTTTTGGTTGATTCTGGACCGTCTCATTGGCTATTGCTCACCATTTTGAGGTCCTGGAGCGATTTCCACGATTATTGATCCCCGAGGTGCGTTTACGTGTAGGTCATCAACACAAGCAGTTTTGGCCGACTTTAGCGCATTTCGTGGACTATTACTCACCATTTTGGAGTCCCGGTGCAATTTCCACAATTGATGAACCTCGGGGTGCATTTACCTATCGGTCATCAACACTCACAGGTTTGGCCGATTCTGGCCCATTGCATGGGCTATTAGACACTGTTTTGGGGTCCTTGGGCGATTTCCATGGTTGTTGAACCCTAAGGTGCGCTTATGTGCAGGTCATCAACACTAGCATTTTTGGACGATTTTGGCGCGTTTCTTGGACTATTACTCAGCATTTTGGGGTCTCAGTGCGATTTGGACGATTGATGAACCTCAGGGTGCATTTACCTATCGGTCATCAACACTCACAGGTTTGGACGATTCTGGCCCGTTTCATGGGCTATTTACTCACCGTTTTGGGGACCTAGAGCTATTTCCATGGTTGTTGAACCCTAAGGTGCGCTTATGTGCAGGTCATCAACACTCGTTGTTTTGGTTGATTCTGGCCCGTCTCATTGGCTATTGCTCAACATTTTGAAGTCCTGGAGCGATTTCCATGATTATTGATCCCCGAGGTACGTTTACGTGTAGGTCATCAACACTAGTAGTTTTGGCCGATTTTGGCGCATTTCATGGACTATTACTCACCATCAACACTAGTAGGTCATCAACACTAGCAGTTTCCATTGTTACTGAACCCCGAGGTGCGATTATGTGCAGGTCATTAACACTCGCTATTTCGGCCGATTCTGTCCCGTTTCATGTACTATTACTCACAGTTTTGGGGTCCTGGAGCGATTTCCATGATTCACGATCCCCGGGTGTGCTTACATGTTGTTCATTAACACTCACCATTTTGGCCGATTCTAGCCCGTTTCATGGGCTATTACTCACTGTTTTGGGGTCCCTGTGCGATTTCCATGGTTGTTGAACTCAAAGGTGTTATTACATGCAGGTCATCAACACTCCCCCTTTTGGCTAATTCGGACCGTCTCATGGTCTATTTCTCACCATCTTGAGGTCGTCGAGCGATTTCCACGATTAATGATCCCCGAGGTGCGTTTACGTGTAGGTCATTAACACTAGTTATTTTGGCTGATTTTGGCGCGTTTCATGCACAATTACTCACCATTTTGGGGCCTCGGTGCAATTACCACGATTGATGAACCTCGGGGTGCATTTACCTATCGGTCATCAACACTCACCATTTTGGGGTCCTGGGGCGATTTCCATGGTTGTTGAACCCTAAGGTGCGCTTATGTGCATGTCATAAACACTTGTCGTCTTGGTTGATTTTGGCCCGTCTCATTGGCTATTGCACACCATTTTAAGGTCCTGGAGCTTTTTCCACGATTATTGATCCCCTAGGTGCGTTTATGTGTAGGTCATCAACACTAGCAGTTTTGGCCGACTTTGGCGCGTTTCGTGGACTATTACTCACCATTTTGGGGTCTCGGTGCGATTTCCACGATTGATGAACCTCGGGGTGCATTTACTTATCAGTCATCAACACTCGCAGCTTTGGCCGATTAGGGCCTGTTTTGTGGACTATTACTCGCCGTTTTGGGGTCCCGAAGCGATTTTCTTGGTTGATGAACCCCAAGGAGCACTTACATGCATGACATTAACACTCGCCGTTTTGGCCAATTCTGGCCGGTTTCGTGGACTATTTCTCACCGTTTTGGGGTCCCAGAGCGATTTTTATGGTTGATGAACCCAAAGGTGCGCTTACGTATCGTTCATCAACAATCACCATTTTGGCCGATTCTGTTTCATAGACTATTACTCATCGTTTTGGGATAAGGAGCAATTTCCATGGTTACTGAACCCCGAGGTGCACTTATGTGCAGGTCATTAACACTCGCTATTTTGGCCAATTCTGGCCCGTTTGTCGACTATTACTCACAGTTTTTGGGTCCTGGAGCGATTTCCACGATTGACGATCCCCGGGGTGCGCTTACATGTCTTTCATCAACACTCGCCATTTTGGCCGATTCTAGCCCGTTTCATGGGCTATTACTCACTGTTTTGGGGTCCCTGTACGATTTCCATGGTTGTTGAACTCCAAGGTGCTATTACGTGCAGGTCATCAACACACGCAGGTTTGGCCGATTCTGGCCCGTTTCATGGGCTATTACTCGCCATTTTGGGGTCCTGGGGCGATTTCCATGGTTGTTGAACCCTAAGGTGCGCTTATGTGTAGGTTATCGACAATCATCGTTTTGGTTGATTCTGGCCCGTCTCATTGGCTATTGCTCACCATTTTGAGGTTCTGGAGCGATTTCCATGATTATTGATCCCCGAGGTGCGTTTACGTGTAGGTCATCAACACTAGTAGTTTTGGGCGATATTGACGCGTTTCGTGGACTGTTACTCACCATTTTGGGGTCTCGATGTGATTTCCACCATTGGTGAACCTCGGGGTGCATTCACCTATCGGTCATCAACACTCACAGGTTTGGCTGATTCTGGCCCGTTTCATGGGCTATTACTCACCATTTTGGGGTCCTGTGGTGATTTCCGTGGTTGTTGAACCCTAAGGTGCGCTTATGTGCAGGTCATCAACACTCCTCGTTTTGGTTGAATCTGGCCCCTCTCACTAGCTATTGCTCACCATTTTGAGGTCCTGGAGCGATTTCCACGATTATTGATCCCCAAGGTGCGTTTACGCGTTGGTCATCAACACTAGTAGTTTTGGCCGATTTTGGAGCGTTTCGTGGACTATTACTGACCATTTTGGGGTCTCGATGTGATTTCCAATATTGATGAACCTCGGGGTCCATTTACCTATCGGTCATCAACACTCGCAGGTTTGGCCGATTCGGGCCCGTTTCGTGGACTATTACTCATCGTTTTGGTGTCCCGAAACGATTTAGGTTGATGAACCCCAAGGAGCGCTTAGATGTATGATATTAACACTCGCCGGTTTGGCCAATTCCAGCCTGTTTCGTGGACAATTACTCACCGGTTTGGGGTCCTAGAGCAATTTTTATGGTTGCTGAACCCAAAGGTGCGCTTACGTATCGTTCATCAACACTCACCGTTTTGTCCTATCCTGACCCGTTTCATGGACTATTACTCACCGTTTTGGGGTAAGGAGCAATTTCCATGGTTACTCAACCCCGAGGTGCACTTATGTGCAGGTCATTAAGACTCACTATTTTGGAAGATTCTGGCCCGTTTCGTGGACTATTACTCACAGTTTTGGGGTCCTGGAGCGATTTCCATGATTGACGATCCCCGGGGTGCACTTAGATGTCTTTCATTAACACTCATCGTTTTGGCCAATTCTAGCCCGCTTCATGGGCTTTTACTCACCGTTTTGGCGTCCCTGTGCGATTTCCATGGTTGTTGAAATCAAAGGTGCTATTACATGTAGGTCATCAACACTCGCCATTTTGGCTAATTCGGACCATCTCATGGGCTATTGCTCACCATCTTGGGGTCCTAGAGCGATTTCCACGATTAATGATCCTCGAGGTGCGTATACGTGTAGGTTGTCAACACTAGACATTTTGGCCGATTTTGGTGCGTTTCATGGACAATTACTCACCATTTTGGGACCTCGGTGCAATTTCCACGATTGACGAACCTCGGGATGCATTTACCTATTGGTCATCAACACTCACAGCTTTGGCCAATTCTGGCCCGTTTCATGGGCTATTACTCGTCGTTTTAGGGTCCTAGGGCGATTTCCATGGTTGTTGAACCCTAAGGTGCGCTTATGTGCAGGTCATCAACACTCGTCGTTATGGTTGATTCTGGCCTGTCTCATTGTCTATTGCTCACCATTTTGAGGTCCTGGAGCAATTTCCATGATTGTTGATCCCCGAGGTGCGTTTACGTGTAGGTCATCAACACTAGCAGTTTTGGACGACTTTGGCGCGTTTCGTGGACAATTACTCACCATTTTGGGGTCTCGGTGCGATTTCCACGATTGATGAACCTCGGGGTGCATTTACCTATCGGTCGTCAACACTCACAGGTTTGGCCGATTCTGGCCCATTTCATGGGCTATTACTCACTGTTTTGAGGTCCTGGGGCGATTTCCATGGTTGTTGAACCCTAACGTGCGCATATGTGCAGGTCATCAACACTCGTCGTTTTGGTTGATTCTGGCCCGTCTCATTGGCTATGGCTCACCATTTTGGGGCCTCAGTGCGATTTCCACGATTGATGAACCTCGGGGTGCATTTACCTATCGGTCATCAACACTCACAGGTTTGGCCGATTCTGGCCCGTTTCATGGACTATTACTCACCGTTTTGGGGCCCTCGGGCGATTTCCATGGTTGTTGAACCCTAACATGTGCATATGTGCAGGTCATCAACACTCGTTATTTTGGTTGATTCTGGCCCGTCTCATTGGCTATTGCTCACCATTTTGGGGTCTCAGTGCGATTTCCACGATTGATGAACCTTGGGGTGCTTTTACCTACCGGTCATCAACACTCACAGGTTTGGCCGATTCTGGCCCATTTCATGGGCTATTTACTCACCGTTTTGGGGACCTAGAGCGATTTCCATGGTTGTTGAACCCTAAGGTGCGCTGATGTGCAGGTCATCAACACTTGTCATTTTGATTGATTCTGGCCCGTCTCATTGGCTATTGCTCAACATTTTGAGGTCCTGGAGCGATTTGCATGATTATTGAACCCCGAGGTACGTTTACGTGTAGGTCATCAACACTAGTAGTTTTGGCCGATTTTGGCGCATTTCGTGGACTATTACTCACCATCAACACTAGTAGGTCATCAACACTAGCAGTTTCCATTGTTACTGAACCCCGAGGTGCAATTATGTGCAGGTCATTAACACTCGCTATTTTGGCCGATTCTGTCCCGTTTCGTGTAGTATTACTCACAGTTTTGGGGTCCTGGAGCGATTTCCATGATTGACGATCCCCGGGTGTGTTTACATGTTGTTCATTAACACTCACCGTTTTGGCCGATTTTAGCCCGTTTCATGGGCTATTACTCACAGTTTTGGTGTCCCTATGCGATTTCCATGGTTGTTGAACTCAAAGGTGCTATTACATGCAGGTCATCAACACTCCCCGTTTTGGCTAATTCGGGCCGTCTCATGGGCTATTGCTCACCATCTTGAGGTCATCGAGCGATTTCCACGATTAATGATCGCCGAGGTGCGTTTACGTGTAGGTCATTAACACTAGTTATTTTGGCCGATTTTGGCGCATTTCATGCACAATTGCTCACCATTTTGGGGCCTCGGTGCAATTACCATGATTGATGAACCTCGGGGTGCATTTACCTATCGGTCATCAACACTCACCGTTTTGGGGTCCTGGGGCGATTTCCATGGTTGTTGAACCCTAAGGTGCGCTTATGTGCATGTCATAAACACTTGTCGTGTTGGTTGATTCTGGCCCGTCTCATTGGCTATTGCTCACCATTTTAAGGTCCTGGAACGATTTCCACGATTATTGATCCCCTAGGTGCGTTTGCGTGTAGGTCATCAACACTAGCAGTTTTGGCCGACTTTGGCGCGTTTCGTGGACTATTACTCACCATCTTGGGGTCTCGGTGCGATTTCCACGATTGATGAACCTCGGGGTGCATTTACTTATCAGTCATCAACACTCGCAGCTTTGGCCGATTAGGGCCTGTTTTGTGGACTATTACTCGCCGTTTTGGGGTCCCGAAGCGATTTTCTTGGTTGATGAACCCCAAGGAGCACTTACATGCATGACATTAACACTCGCCGTTTTGGCCAATTCTGGCCGGTTTCATGGACTATTTCTCACCGTTTTGGGGTCCCAGAGCGATTTTTATGGTTGATGAACCCAAAGGTGCGCTTACGTATCGTTCATCAACAATCACCATTTTGGCCGATTCTCTTTCATAGACTATTACTCACCGTTTGGGGGTAAGGAGCAATTTCCATGGTTACTGAACCCCGAGGTGCACTTAAGTGCAGGTCATTAACACTCGCTATTTTGGCCAATTCTGGCCCGTTTGTCGACTATTACTCATAGTTTTTGGGTCGTGGAGCGATTTCCACGATTGACGATCCCCGGGGTGCGCTTACATGTCTTTCATCAACACTCGCCATTTTGGCCTATTCTAGCCCGTTTCATGGGCTATTACTCACCGTTTTGGGGTCCCTATACGATTTCCATGGTTGTTGAACTACAAGGTGCTATTACATGGAGGTCATCAACACACGCAGGTTTGGCCGATTCTGGCCCGTTTCATGGGCTATTACTCGCCATTTTGGGGTCCTGGGGCGATTTCCATGGTTGTTGAACCCTAAGGTGCGCTTATGTGTAGGTCATCAACAATCGTCGTTTTGGTTGATTCTGGCCCGTCTCATTGGCTATTGCTCACCATTTTGAGGTTCTGGAGCGATTTCCATGATTATTGATCCCCGAGGTGCGTTTACGTGTACGTCATCAACACTAGTAGTTTTGGGCGATATTGACGCGTTTCATGGACTGTTACTCACCATTTTGGGGTCTCGATGTGATTTCCACCATTGGTGAACCTCGGGGTGCATTTACCTATCGGTCATCAACACTCACAGGTTTGGCTCATTCTGGCCCGTTTCATGGGCTATTACTCACCGTTTTGGGGTCCTGGGCGATTTCCATGGTTGTTGAACCCTAAGGTGCGCTTATGTGCATGTAATCAACACTCGTTGTTTTGGTTGATTCTGGCCCGTCTCACTAGCTAGTGCTCACCATTTTGAGGTCCTGGAGCGATTTCCACGATTATTGATCCCCAAGGTGCATTTACGCGTTGCTCATCAACGCTAGTAGTTTTGGCCGATTTTGGAGCGTTTCGTGGACTATTACTCACCATTTTGGGGTCTCGATGCGATTTTCAATATTGATGAACCTCGGGGTGCATTTACCTATCAGTCATCAACACTCGCAGGTTTGCCCGATTCGGGCCCGTTTCATGGACTATTACTCATCGTTTTGGTGTCCCGAAACGATTTAGGTTGATGAACCCCATGGAGCGCTTAGATGCATGATATTAACACTCACCAGTTTGGCCGATTCCAGCTTGTTTCGTGGACAATTTCCATGGTTACTAAACCCTGAGGTGCACTTATGTGCAGGTCATTAACACTCACCGTTTTGGGGTAAGGAGCAATTTCCATGGTTACTAAACCCCGAGGTGCACTTATGTGCAGGTCATTAACACTCGCTATTTTGGCCAATTCTGGCCCGTTTTGTGGACTATTACTCAAAGTTTTTGGGTCTTGGAGTGATTTCCACGATTGACGATCCCCGGGGTGCGCTTACATGTCTTTCATCAACACTCGACGTTTTGGCCGATTCTAGCCCGTTTCATGGGCTATTACTCACCGTTTTGGGGTCCCTGTGCGATTTCCATGGTTGTTGAACTCCAAGGTGCTATTACGTGCAGGTCATCAACACTCGTCCTTTTGGCTAATTCAAACCGTCCCATGGGCTATTGCTCACCATCTTGAGGTCCTGGAGTGATTTCCACGATTAATGATCCTCGAGGTGCGTATAAGTGTAGGTCATCAACACTAGCAATTATGGCCGATTTTGGCACGTTTCATGGACAATTACTCACCATTTGGGGACCTCAGTGCAATTTTCACAATTGACGAACCTCGGGGTCCATTTACCTATCGGTCATTAACACTCACAGGTTTGGCCGATTCTGGAACGTTTCATGGGCTATTACTCACCGTTTTGGAGTCCTCGCGCGATTTCCATGGTTGTTGAACCCTAAGGTGCGCTTATGTGCAGGTCATCAACACTCGTTGTTTTGGTTGATACTGGCCCGTCTCATTGGCTATTGCTTACAACTTTGAGGTCCTGGAGCGATTTCCATGATTAATGATCCCAGAGGTGCGTTTACGTGTAGGTCATCAACACTAGCAGTTTTGGCCAATTTTGGCGCATTTCGTTGACTATTACTCACCATTTTGGGGTCTCGGTGCGATTTCCACGATTGATAAACCTCGGGGTGCATTTACCTATCGGTCATCAACACTCATATGTTTGGCCGATTTTGGCCCATTTCATGGGCTATTAATCACTGTTTTGGGGTCCTGGGCGATTTCCATGGTTGTTGAACCATAAGGTGCGCTTATGTGCAGGTCATAAACACTCGTCGTTTTGGTTGATTCTGCCCCGTCTCATTAGCTATTGCTCACCATTTTGAGGTCCTGGAGCGATTTCCATGATTATTGATCCCCGAGGTGCGTTTACCTGTACGTCATCAACAATAGCAGTTTTGGCCGACTTTGGTGCGTTTCCTCGAGTATTACTTACCATTTTGGGGTCTCGGTGCGATTTCCACGATTGATGAACCTCTGGTGCATTTACCTATCGGTCATCAACACTCATTGGTTTGACCGATTCTGGCCCGTTTCATGGGCTATTACTCACTGTTTTGGGGTCCTAGGGCGATTTCCATGGTTGTTGAACCCTAAGGTGCGCTTATGTGCAGGTCATCAACACTAACAGTTTTGGCCGATTTTGGCACGTTTCTTGGACTATTACTCACCATTTTTGGATCACAATGTGATTTCCACGATTAATGAACCTTGGGGTGCACTTACCTATCGGTCACAAACACTCGCAGGTTTGGCTGATTCTGGCCCGTTTCATGGGCTATTACTCACCGTTTGTGGGGTCCATTTACCTATCGGTCATCAACACTCACAGGTTTGGCCGATTCTGGAACATTTCATGGGCTATTACTCACCGTTTTGGAGTCCTCGCGCGATTTCCATGGTTGTTGAACCCTAAGGTGCGCTTATGTGCAGGTCATCAACACTCGTCGTTTTGGTTGATTCTGGCCCGTCCCATTGGCTATTGCTGACCATTTTGAGGTCCTAGAGCGATTTCCATGATTATTGATCCCCGAGGTGCGTTTTTATGTAGGTCATCAACACTAGTAGTTTTGGCCGATATTGATGCGTTTCGTGGACTATCACTCAGCATTTTGGGGTCTCGATTCCACGATTGGTGAACCTACCTATCGGTCATCAACACTCATAGGTTTGGCTGATTCTGGCTCATTTCATGGGCTATTACTCACCGTTTTGGGGTCCTAGGGCGATTTCCATGGTTGTTGAACCCCAAGGTGCGCTTATGTGCAGGTCATCAACACTCGTCGTTTTGGTTGATTTTGTCCCGTCTCACTGGCTATTGCTCACCATTTTGAGGTCCTGGAGCGATTTCCACGAATATTGATCCGCGAGATGCGTTTACGTGTTGGTCATCAACACTAGTAGTTTCGGCCGATTTTGGCGCGTCTCATGAACTATTACTCACCATTTTGGGGTCTCGATGTGATTTCCACGATTGATGAACCTCGGGGTGCATTTACCTATCGGTCATCAACACTCGCAGGTTTGGCCGATTCGGGCCCGTGGACTATTACTCACCGCTTTGGTGTCCCGAAACAATTTTCTTGGTTGATGAACCCCAAGGAGCGCTTAGATGCATGACATTAACACTCGCCGGTTTGGCCAATTCTGGCCTATTTCGTGGACAATTACTCACCGGTTTGGGGTCCTAGAGTGATTTTTATGGTTACTGAACCCAAAGGTGCGCTTACGTATCGTTCATCAACACTCACCGTTTTAGCCGATTCTGACCCGTTTCATGGACTATTACTCACCGTTTTGGGGTAAGGAGCAATTTCCATGCTTACTCAACCCCGAGGTGCACTTGTGTGCAGGTCATTAAGACTCGCAATTTTGGTCGATTCTGACCCATTTCGTGGACTATTACTCACAGTTTTGGGGTCCTGGAGCGATTTCCATGATTGACGATACCCGGGGTGCACTTACATGTCGTTCATTAGCACTCTTCATTTTGGCCGATTCTAGCCTCTTTCATGGGCTATTACTCATCGTTTTGGGGTCCCTGTGCGATTTCCATGGTTGTTGAAATCAAAGGTGCTATTACGTGCAGGTGATCAACACTCGCCGTTTTGGCTAATCGGACCGTCTCATGGGCTATTGCTCACCATCTTGAGGTCCTGGAGCGATTTCCACGATTAATGATCTCCGAGGTGCGTTTACGTGTAGGTCATCAACACTAGTAATTTTGGCCGATTTGGCGCGTTTCATGGACAA
Source organism: Triticum dicoccoides (assembly GCF_002162155.2). Classification (NCBI taxonomy): domain Eukaryota; kingdom Viridiplantae; phylum Streptophyta; class Magnoliopsida; order Poales; family Poaceae; genus Triticum; species Triticum dicoccoides. The sequence continues at coordinate 11,729,849 of NC_041389.1, forward strand.
TTACTCACCATTTTGGGGCCTCGGTGCAATTTCAACGATTGATGAACCTCGGGGTGCATTTACCTATCGATCATCAACACTCACAGGTTTGGCCGATTCTGGCCCGTTTCATGGGCTATTAGTCACTCTTTTGGGGTCCTGGGGCGATTTCCATGGTTGTTGAACCCTAAGGTGCACTTATGTACAGGTCATCAACACTCATTGTTTTGGTTGATTCTTGCCCGTCTAATTGGCTATTGCTCACCATTTTGAGGTCCTCGAGCGATTTCCATGATTATTGATCCCCGACGTGCGTTTACGTGTAGGTCATCAACACTAGTAGTGGCCGATATTGACGCGTTTCATGGACTATTACTCACCATTTTGGTCTCTCAATTCCACAATTGGTGAACCTCGTGGTGCATTTACCTATCGGTCATCAACACTCACAAGTTTGGCTGATTCTGCCCGTTTCATGGGCTATTACTCACCGTTTTGGGGTCCTCGGGCGATTTCCATGGTTGTTGAACCCTAAGGTCCACTTATGTGCAGGTCATCAACACTCATCGTTTTGGTAGATTCTGGCCCGTCTCACTGCCTATTGCTCACCATTTTGAGGTCCTGGAGCGATTTCCACGATTATTGATCCCCGAGGTGCGTTTAGGTGTTGGTCATCAACAATAGTAGTTTTGGCCATTACTCACCATTTTGGGGTCTCGATGCAATTTCCACGATTGATGAACCTCGAGGTGCATTTACCTATCGGTCATCAACACTCGCTGGTTTGGCCGATTCGGGCCAGTTTCGTGGACTATTACTCACCATTTTGGTGTCCCGAAACGATTTTCTTGGTTGATGAACCCCAAGGAGCGCTTAGATGCATGATATTAACACTCGCCGGTTTCGCTGATTCTAGCCTCTTTCATGGACAATTACTCACCGGTTTGGGGTCCTAGAGCGATTTTTATGGTTGCTGAACCCAGAGGTGCGCTTACGTATCGTTCATCAACACTCACCGTTTTGGCCGATTTTGACCCCTTTCATGGACAATTACTCACCGTTTTGGGGTAAGGAGCAATTTCCATGGTTACTCAACCCCGAGGTGCACTTATGTGCAGGTCATTAAAACTCGCTATTTTGGCAGATTCTGGCCCGTTTCGTGGACTATTACTCACATTTTGGGGTCCTGGAGCGATTTCCATGATTGACGATCCCCGGGGTGCGCTTACATGTCGTTCATTAACACTCATCGTTTTGGCCGATTCTAGCCCGTTTCATGAGCTATTACTCACCGTTTTGGGGTCCCTGTGCGATTTCCATGGTTGTTGAAATCAAAGGTGTAATTACGTGCAGGTCATCAACACTCGCCGTTTTCGCTAATTCAGACCGTCTCATGGGCTATTGCTCACCATCTTGAGGTCCTGGAGCGATTTCCAGGATTAAAGATCCTCGAGGTGCGTATACGTGTAGGTCAACAACACTAGCAATTTTTGTCGATTTTGGCGCGTTTGATGGACAATGGCTCGCCATTTTGGGACCTCGGTGCAATTTCCACGATTGACGAACCTCAGGGTGCATTTACCAATCGGTCATCAACACTCACAGGTTTGGCCGATTCTGGAACGTTTCATGGGCTATTACTCATCGTTTTGGGGTCCTCGGGCGATTTCCATGGTTGTTGAACCCTAAGGTGCGCTTATGTGCAGGTCATCAACACTCGTCGTTTTGGTTGATTCTGGCCTGTCTCATTGGCTATTGCTCACCATTTTGAGGTCCTGGAGCGATTTCCACGATTGTTGATCCCCGAGGTGCGTTTACGTGTAGGTCATCAACACTAGCAGTTTTGGCCGATTTTGGCGCGTTTCGTGGACTATTACTCACCATTTTGGGGTCTCGGTGCGATTTCCTCGATTGATGAACCTCGGGGTGCATTTACCTATCGGTCATCAACACTCATAGATTTGGCCGATTTTGGCCCGTTTCATGGGCTATTAATCACTGTTTTGGGGTCCTGGGGCGATTTCCATGGTTGTTGAACCATAAGGTGCGCTTATGTGTAGGTCATAAACACTCGTCGTTTTGGTTGATTCTGGCCCGTCTCATTAGCTATTGCTCACCATTTTGAGGACCTGGAGCGATTTCCATGATTATTGATCCCCGAGGTGCTTTTACATGTAGTTCATCAACACTAGCAGTTTTGGCCGACTTTCGCGCGTTTCCTGGACTATTACCTACCATTTTGGCGTCTCGGTGCGATTTCCACGATTGATGAACCTCTGCTGCATTTACCTATCGGTCATCAACACTCATTGGTTTGGCCGATTCTGGCCCGTTTCATGGGCTATTACTCACTGTTTTGGGGTCCTTGGGCGATTTCCATGGTTGTTTAACCCTAAGGTGTGCTTATGTGCAGGTCATCAACACTAGCAGTTTTGGCCAATTTTGGCACGTTTCTTGGACTATTACTCCCCATTTTCGGATCACAGTGCGATTTCCACGATTAATGAACCTTGGGGTGCACTTACCTATCGGTCATAAACACTCGCAGGTTTGGCTGATTCTGGCCCGTTTCATGGGCTATTACTCACCGTTTTGGGGTCCTGGGGCAATTTCTATGGTTGTTGAACCCTAAGGTGGCTTATGTACAGGTCATCAACACTCGTCGTTTTGGTTGATTCTGGCCCGTCCCATTGGCTATTGCTCACCATTTTGAGGTCCTAGAGCGATTTCCATGATTATTGATCCCCGAGGTGCGTTTACCTGTAGGTCATCAACACTAGTAGTTTTGGCCGATATTGAAGCGTTTCGTGGACTATCACTCAGCATTTTGGGGTCTCGATTCCACGATTGGTGAACCTACCTATCGGTCATCAACACTCACAGGTTTGGCTGATTCTGGCTCATTTCATGGGCTATTACTCACCGTTTTGGGGTCCTAGGGTGATTTCCATGGTTGTTGAACCCTAAGTTGCGCTTATGTGCAGGTCATCAACACTCGTCGTTTTGGTTGATTTTGGCCCGTCTCACTGGCTATTGCTCACCATTTTGAGGTCCTGGAGCGATTTCCACGAATATTGATCCCCGAGATGCGTTTACGTGTTGGTCATCAACACTAGTAGTTTCGGCCGATTTTGGCGCGTCTCATGAACTATTACTCACCATTTTGGGGTCTCGATGTGATTTCCACGATTGATGAACCTCGGGGTGCATTTACCTATCGGTCATCAACACTCGCAGGTTTGGCCGATTCGGGCCCGTGGACTATTACTAACCGCTTTGGTGTCCCGAAGCAATTTTCTTGGTTGATGAACCCCAAGGAGCGCTTAGATGCATGATATTAACACTCGCCGGTTTGGCCAATTCTGGCCTGTTTCGTGGACAATTACTCACCGGTTTGGGGTCCTAGAGTGATTTTTATGGTTACTGAACCCAAAGGTGCGCTTACGTATCGTTCATCAACACTCACCGTTTTGGCCAATTCTGACCCGTTTCATGGAATATTACTCACCATTTTGGGGTAAGGAGCAATTTCCATGGTTACTCAACCCCGAGGTGCACTTGTGTGCAGGTCATTAAGACTCGCTATTTTGGTCGATTCTGGCCCATTTCGTGGACTATTACTCACAGTTTTGGGGTCCTAGAGCGATTTCCATGATTGACGATACCCGGGGTGCACTTACATGTCGTTCATTAACACTCTTCATTTTGGCCGATTCTAGCCTGTTTCATGGGCTATTACTCATCGTTTTGGGGTCCCTGTGCGATTTCCATGGTTGTTGAAATCAAAGGTGCTATTACATGCAGGTGATCAACACTCGCCGTTTTGGCTAATCGGACCGTCTCATGGGCTATTGCTCACCATCTTGAGGTCCTGGAGCGATTTCCACGTTTAATGATCTCCGAGGTGCGTTTACGTGTAGGTCATCAAAACTAGTAATTTTGGCCGATTTTGGCGCGTTTCATGGACAATTACTCACCTTTTTTGGGCCTCGGTGCAATTTCAACAATTGATGAACCTCGGGCTGCATTGACCTATCGGTCATCAACACTCACAGGTTTGGCCGATTCTGGCCCGTGTCATGGGCTATTAGTCACTCTTTTGGGGTCCTGGGGCGATTTCCATGGTTGTTGAACCCTAAGGTGCACTTATGTACAGGTCATCAACACTCATTGTTTTGGTTGATTCTTGCCCGTCTAGTTGGCTATTGCTCACCATTTTGAGGTCCTGGAGCGATTTCCACGATTATTGATCCCCGACATGCGTTTACGTGTAGGTCATCAACACTAGTAGTCGCCGATATTGACGCGTTCCATGGACTATTACTCACCATTTTGGTCTCTCAATTCCACAATTGGTGAACCTCGTGGTGCATTTACCTATCGGTCATCAACACTCACAAGTTTGGCTGATTCTGCCCATTTCATGGGCTATTACTCACCGTTTTGGGGTCCTCGGGCGATTTCCATGGTTGTTGAACCCTAAGGTCCACTTATGTGCAGGTCATCAACACTCATCGTTTTGGTAGATTCTGGCCCGTCTCACTGCCTATTGCTCACCATTTTGAGGTCCTGGAGCGATTTCCACGATTATTGATCCCCGAGGTGCGTTTAGGTGTTGGTCATCAACAATAGTAGTTTTGGCCATTACTCACCATTTTGGGGTCTCGATGCAATTTCCACGATTGATGAACCTCGAGGTGCATTTACCTATCGGTCATCAACACTCGCTGGTTTGGCCGATTCGGGCCAGTTTCGTGGACTATTACTCACCATTTTGGTGTCCCAAAACGATTTTCTTGGTTGATGAACCCCAAGGAGCGCTTAGATGCATGATATTAACACTCGCCGGTTTCGCTGATTCTAGCCTCTTTCATGGACAATTACTCACCGGTTTGGGGTCCTAGAGCGATTTTTATGGTTGCTGAACCCAGAGGTGCGCTTACGTATCGTTCATCAACACTCACCGTTTTGGCCGATTTTGACCCCTTTCATGGACAATTACTCACCGTTTTGGGGTAAGGAGCAATTTCCATGGTTACTCAACCCCGAGGTGCACTTATGTGCAGGTCATTAAAACTCGCTATTTTGGCAGATTCTGGCCCGTTTCGTGGACTATTACTCACATTTTGGGGTCCTGGAGCGATTTCCATGATTGACGATCCCCGGGGTGCGCTTACATGTCGTTCATTAACACTCATCGTTTTGGCCGATTCTAGCTCGTTTCATGGGCTATTACTCACCGTTTTGGGGTCCCTGTGCGATTTCCATGATTGTTGAAATCAAAGGTGTAATTACGTGCAGGTCATCAACACTCGCCGTTTTCGCTAATTTGGACCGTCTCATGGGTTATTGCTCACCATCTTGAGGTCCTGGAGCGATTTCCAGGATTAATGATCCTCGAGGTGCGTATACGTGTAGGTCAACAACACTAGCAATTTTGGCCGATTTTGGCGCATTTCATGGACAATTACTCACCATTTTGGGACCTCGGTGCAATTTCCACGATTGACGAACCTCAAGGTGCATTTACCTATCGGTCATCAACACTCACAGGTTTGGCCGATTCTGGAACGTTTCATGGGCTATTACTCATCGTTTTGGGGTCCTCGGGCGATTTCCATGGTTGTTGAACCCTAAGGTGCGCTTATGTGCAGGTCATCAACACTCGTCGTTCTGGTTGATTCTGGCCCGTCTCATTGGCTATTACTCACCATTTTGAGGTCCCGGAGCGATTTCCACGATTGTTGATCCCCGAGGTGCGTTTACGTGTAGGTCATCAACACTAGCAGTTTTGGCTGATTTTGGCGCGTTTCATGGACTATTACTCACCATTTTGGGGTCTCAGAGTGATTTCTAGGATTGATGAACCTCGGGGTGCATTTACCTATCGGTCATGAACACTCGCTGGTTTGGCCGATTCTGGCCCGTTTCATGGGCTATTACTCACGTTTTGGGGTCCTGGGGCGATTTCCATGGTTGTTGAACCCTAAGGTGCGCTTATGTGCAGGTCATGAACACTCGTCGTTTTGGTTGATTCTGGCCCGTCTCATTGGACTATTACTCACCATTTTGGTCTCTCTATTCCACAAGTGATGAACCTCGGGATGCATTTACCTATCGATCATCAACACTCATAGGTTTGGCCGATTTTGGCCCGTTTCATGGGCTATTAATCACTATTTTGGGGTCCTGGGGCGATTTCCATGGTTGTTGAACCATAAGGTGCGCTTATGTGCAGGTCATAAACACTCGTCGTTTTGGTTGATTCTGGCCCGTCTCATTAGCTATTGCTCACCATTTTGAGGTCCTGGAGCGATTTCCATGATTATTGATCCCCGAGGTGCGTTTACATGTAGGTCATCAACACTAGCAGTTTTGGCCGACTTTGGCGCGTTTCCTGGACTATTACCTACCATTTTGGCGTCTCGGTGTGATTTCCACGATTGATGAACCTCTGCTGCATTTACCTATCGGTCATCAACACTCATTGGTTTGGCCGATTCTGGCCCGTTTCATGGGCTATTACTCACTGTTTTGGGGTCCTAGGGCGATTTCCATGGTTGTTTAACCCTAAGGTGCGCTTATGTGCAGGTCATCAACACTAGCAGTTTTGGCCGATTTTGGCACGTTTCTTGGACTATTACTCCCCTTTTTCGGATCACAGTGCGATTTCCACGATTAATGAACCTTGGGGTGCACTTACCTATCGGTCATAAACACTCGCAGGTTTGGCTGATTCTGGCCCGTTTCATGGGCTATTACTCACCGTTTTGGGGTCCTGGGGCGATTTCTATGGTTGTTGAACCTTAAGGTGGCTTATGTACAGGTCATCAACACTCGTCGTTTTGGTTGATTCTGGCCCGTCCCATTGGCTATTGCTCACCATTTTGAGGTCCTAGAGCGATTTCCATGATTATTGATCCCCGAGGGGCGTTTACGTGTAGGTCATCAACACTAGTAGTTTTGGCCGATATTGAAGCGTTTCGTGGACTATCACTCAGCATTTTTGGGTCTCGATTCCACGATTGGTGAACCTACCTATCGGTCATCAACACTCACAGGTTTGGCTGATTCTGGCTCATTTCATGGGCTATTACTCACCGTTTTGGGGTCCTAGGGCGATTTCCATGGTTGTTGAAACCTAAGGTGCGCCTATGTGCAGGTCATCAACACTCGTTGTTTTGGTTGATTTTGGCCCGTCTCACTGGATATTGCTCACCATTTTGAGGTCCTGGAGCGATTTCCACGAATATTGATCCCCGAGGTGCGTTTACGTGTTAGTCATCAACACTAGTAGGTTCGGCCGATTTTGGCGCGTTTCATGAACTATTACTCACCATTTTGGGGTCTCGATGTGATTTCCACGATTGATGAACCTCGGGGTGCATTTACCTATCGGTCATCAACACTCGCAGGTTTGGCCGATTCGGGCCCGTGGACTATTACTCACCGCTTTGGTGTCCCGAAACGATTTTCTTGGTTGATGAACCCCAAGGAGCGCTTAGATGCATGATATTAACACTCGCCGGTTTGGCCGATTCTGGCCTGTTTCGTGGACAATTACTCACCGGTTTGGGGTCCTAGAGTAATTTTTATGGTTACTGAACCCAAAGGTGCGCTTACATATCGTTCATCAACACTCACCGTTTTGGCCGATTCTGACCCGTTTGATGGACTATTACTCACGTTTTGGGGTAAGGAGCAATTTCCATGGTTACTCAACCCCGAGGTGCACTTGTGTGCAGGTCATTAAGACTCGCTATTTTGGTCGATTCTGGCCCATTTCGTGGACTATTACTCACAGCTTTGGGGTCCTGGAGCGATTTCCATGATTGACGATACCCAGGGTGCACTTACATGTCGTTCGTTAACACTCTTCATTTTGGCCGATTCTAGCCTGTTTCATGGGCTATTACTCACCGTTTTGGGGTCCTTGTGCGATTTCCATGGTTGTTGAAATCAATGGTGCTATTACGTGCAGGTGATCAACACTCGCCGTTTTGGCTAATGCGGACCGTCTCATGGGCTATTGCTCACCATCTTGAGGTCCTGGAGCGATTTCCACGATTAATGATCTCCGAGGTGCGTTTACGTGTAGGTCATCAACACTAGTAATTTTGGCCGATTTTGGCGCGTTTCATTGAAAATTACTCACCATTTTGGGGCCTCGGTGCAATTTCCACGATTGATGAACCTCGGGGTGCATTTACCTGTCGGTCATCAACACTCACAGCTTTGGCCGATTCTGGCCCGTTTCATGGGCTATTAGTCACTCTTTTGGGGTCCTGGGGCGACTTCCATGGTTGTTGAACCCTAAGGTGCACTTATGTACAGGTCATCAACACTCATCGTTTTGGTTGATTCTTGCCCGTCTAATTGGCTATTGCTCACCATTTTGAGGTCCTGGAGCGATTTCCATGATTATTGATCCCCGACGTGCGTTTACGTGTAGGTCATCAACACTAGTAGTGGCCGATATTGACGTGTTTCGTGGACTATTACTCACCATTATGGTCTCTCAATTCCACAATTGGTGAACCTCGGGGTGCATTTACCTATCGGTCATCAACACTCACAAGTTTGGCTGATTCTGCCCATTTCATGGGCTATTACTCACCGTTTTGGGGTCCTCGGGCGATTTCCATGGTTGTTGAACCCTAAGGTGCACTTATGTGCAGGTCATCAACACTCGTCGTTTTGGTTGATTCTGCCCCGTCTTACTGCCTATTGCTCACCATTTTGAGGTCCTGGAGCGATTTCCATGATTATTGATCCCCGAGGTGCGTTTAGGTGTTGGTCATCAACAATAGTAGTTTTGGCCATTACTCACCATTTTGGGGTCTCGATGCAATTTCCACGATTGATGAACCTCGGGGTGCATTTACCTATCGGTCGTCAACACTCGCTGGTTTGGCCGATTCAGGCCCGTTTTGTGGACTATTACTCACCATCTTGATGTCCTGGAGCGATTTCCACGATTAATGATCCTCGAGGTGCGTATACGTGTAGGTCATCAACACTAGCAATTTTGGCCGATTTTGGCGCGTTTCACGGACAATTACTCACCATTTTGGGACATCGGTGCAATTTCCACGATTGACGAACCTCAGGGTGCATTTACCTATCGGTCATCAACACTCACAGCACAGGTTTGGCCGATTCTGGAACGTTTCATGGGCTATTACTCATCGTTTTGGGGTCCTCGGGCGATTTCCATGGTTGTTGAACCCTAAGGTGCGCTTATGTGAAGGTCATCAACACTCATCGTTTTGGTTGATTCTGGCCCGTCTCATTGGCTATTGCTCACCATTTTGAGGTCCTGGAGCGATTTCCACGATTATTGATCCCTGAGGTGCGTTTACGTGTAGGTCATCAACACTAGCAGTTTTGGCCGACTTTGGCGCGTTTCGTGGACTATTACTCACCATTTTGGGGTCTCGGTGTGATTTCCACGATTCATGAACCTCGGGGTGCATTTACCTATCGGTCATCAACACTCATAGGTTTGGTCGATTTTGGCCCGTTTCATGGGCTATTAATCACTGTTTTGGGGTCCTGGGGCGATTTCCATGGTTGTTGAACCATAAGGTGCGCTTATGTGCAGGTCATAAACACTCGTCGTTTTGGTTGATACTGGCCGGTCTCATTAGCTATTGCTCACCATTTTGAGGTCCTGGAGCGATTTCCATGATTATTGATCCCCGAGGTGCGTTTACGTGTAGGTCATCAACACTAGCAGTTTTGGCCGACTTTGGCGCGTTTCCTGGACTATTACTTACCATTTTGGGGTCTTGTTGCGATTTCCACGATTGATGAACCTCTGGTGCATTTACCTATCGGTCATCAACACTCATTGGTTTGGCCGATTCTGGCCCGTTTCATGGGCTATTACTCACTGTTTTGGGGTCCTAGGGCGATTTCCATGGTTGTTGAACCCTAAGGTGCGCTTATGTGCAGGTCATCAACACTAGCAGTTTTGGCCGATTTTGGCACGTTTCTTGGACTATTACTCACCATTTTCGGATCACAGTGCGATTTCCACGATTAATGAACCTTGGGGTGCACTTACCTATCGGTCATAAACACTCGTAGGTTTGGCTGATTTTGGCCCGTTTCATGGGCTATTACTCACCGTTTTGGCGTCCTGGGGCGATTTCTATGGTTGTTGAACCCTAAGGTGGCTTATGTGCAGGTCATCAACACTCGACGTTTTGGTTGATTCTGGCCCGTCCCATTGGCTATTTCTCACCATTTTGAGGTCCTAGAGCGATTTCCATAATTATTGATCCCCGAGGTGCGTTTACGTGTAGTCATCAACACCAGTAGTTTTGGCCGATATTGACGCGTTTCGAGGACTATCAGTGAGCATTTTGGGGTCTCGATTCCACAATTGGTGAACCTCGGGGTGCATTTACCTATCGGTCATCAACACTCACAGGTTTGGCTGATTCTGGCTCATTTCATGGGCTATTACTCATCGTTTTGGGGTCCTAGGGCGACTTCCATGGTTGTTGAACCCTAAGGTGCGCTTATGTGCAGGTCATCAACACTCGTCGTTTTGGTTGATTTTGGCCCGTCTCACTGGCCATTGCTCACCATTTCGAGGTCCTGGAGCGATTTCCATGAATATTGATCCCCGAGGTGCGTTTACGTGTTGGTCATCAACACTAGTAGTTTCGGCCGATTTTGGCACGTTTCATGAACTATTACTCACCATTTTGGGGTCTCGGTGTGATTTCCACGATTGATCAACCTCGGGGTGCATTTACCTATCGGTCATCAACACTCGCAGGTTTGGCCGATTCTGGCCCGTTTCATGGGCTATTAGTCACTCTTTTGGGGTCACGGGGCGATTTCCATGGTTGTTGAACCCTAAGGTGCACTTATGTACAGGTCATCAACACTCATCGTTTTGGTTGATTCTTTCCCGTCTAATTGGCTATTGCTCACCATTTTGAGGTCCTGGAGCGATTTCCATGATTATTGATCCCCCACGTGCGTTTACGTGTTAGTCATCAACACTAGTAGTGGCCGATATTGACGCATTTCATGGACTATTACTCACCATTTTGGTCTCTCAATTCCACAATTGGTGAACCTCGGGGTGCATTTACCAATCGGTCATCAACACTCACAAGTTTGGCTGATTCTGCCCGTTTCATGGGCTCTTACTCACAGTTTTGGGGTCCTCGGGCGATTTCCATGGTTGTTGAACCCTAAGGTGCACTTATGTGCAGGTCATCAACACTCGTCGTTTTGGTTGATTATGTGCCGATTCTGACCCGTTTCTTGGACTATTACTCACTGTTTTGCGTTAAGGAGCAATTTCCATGGTTACTGAACCCCCAGGTGCACTTATGTGCAGGTCATTAACACTCGCTATTTTGGCCAATTCTATCCCGTTTCGTGGACTATTACTCACAGTTTTGGGGTCCTAGGGCGATTTTTATGGTTGCTGAACCAAAAGGTGCGCTTATGATTGACGATCCTCGGGGTGCGCTGACATGTCGTTCATTAACACTCGCCGTTTTGGCCGATTCTAGCCCGTTTCATGGGCTATTACTCACCGTTTGGGGGTCCTGGGGCGATTTCCATGGTTGTTGAACCCTTAGGTGTGCTTATGTGCAGGTCATCAACACTCGCCGTTTTGGTTGATTCTGGCCCATCTCATTGGCTATTGCTCACCATTTTGAGATCCTGGAGCGATTTCCACGATTATTGATCCCCCCAGGGTGGGTTTACGTGTAGGTCATCAACACTAGCAGTTTTGGCCGACTTTGGCGCGTTTTGTGGACTATTACTCACGATTTTGGGGTCTCAGAGCGATTTCCACGATTGATGAACCTCGTGGTGCATTTACCTATCGGCCATCCACACTCGCAGGTTTGGCCTATTCTGGCCCATTTCATGGGCTATTACTCATGTTTTGGGGTCTTGGAGCGATTTCCATGGTTGTTGAACCCTAAGGTGCGCTTATGTGCAGGTCATCAACACTCGTCGTTTTGGTTGATTCTGGCCTGTCGCATTGGCTATTGCTTACCATTTTGAGGTCTTGGAGCGATTTCCATGATTAATAATCCCCGAGGTGCGTTTACGTGTAGGTCATCAACACTAGTAATTTTGGCCGATTTTGGCGCGTTTCATGGACAATTACTCACCATTTTTGGGGTCTCGGTTCAATTTCCACGATTGATGAACCTCGGGTGCATTTACCTATCGGTCATCAACACTCACAGGTTTGGCCGATTCTGGCCCATTTCATGGGCTATTACTCACCGTTTTGGGGTCCTGGGACGATTTCCATGGTTGTTGAACCTTAAGGTGCGCTTATGTGCAGGTCATCAAAGCTCATCGTTTTGGTTGATTCTGGCCCGTCTCATTGGCTATTGCTCGCCATTTTGAGGTCCTGGAGCGATTTCCACGATTATTGATCCCCGAGGTGCGTTTACGTGTAGGTAATCAACACTAGCAGTTTTGGCCGACTTTGGCGCGTTTCGTGGACTATTACTCACCATTTTGGGGTCTCGGTGAAATTTCCACGATTGTTGAACCTCGGGGTGCATTTACCTATCGGCCATAAACACTCACAGGTTTGGCCGATTCAGTCCCGTTTCATGGGCTATTACTCACTGTTTTTGTGGTCCTTGAGCGATTTCCATGGTTGTTGAACCCTAAGGTGCGCTTATGTGCAGGTCATCCACACTAGCAGTTTTGGCCGATTTTGGCGCGTTTCCTGGACTATTACTCACCATTTTGGGGTCTCAATGTGATTTCCACGATTGATGAACCTCGGGATGCATTTACCTATCGGTCATCAACAATCACAGGTTTGGGCGATTCTGGCCCGTTTCATGGGCTATTACTCACCGTTTTAGGGTCCTGGAGCGATTTCCAAGGTTGTTGAACCCTAAGGTGCGCTTATGTGCAGGTCATCAACACTCGTCGTTTTGGTTGATTCTGGCCCGTCTCATTGGCTATTGCTCACCATTTTGAGGTCCTGGAATGATTTCCATGATTATTGATCCCCGAGGTACGTTTACGTGTAGGTCATCAACACTAGTAGTTTTGGCCGATTTTGGTGCGTTTCGTGGACTATTACTCACCATATTGGGGTCTCGTTGCGATTTCCACGATTGGTGAACCTCGGGGTGCATTTACCTATCGGTCATCAACACTCGCAGGTTTGCCCAATTCGGGCCCGTTTCGTGGACTATTACTCACCGTTTTGGTGTCCCGAAACGGTTTTCTTGGTTGATGAACCTAAGGAGCGCTTACATGCATGCTATTAACACTCGCCGTTTTTGCTGATTCTAGCCTGTTTCGTGGACAATTAGTCACTGGTTTGGGCTCCTAGAGTGATTTTTTTATGGTTGTTGAACTCAAAGGTGCGCTTAAGTATCATTCATCAACACTCAACATTTTGGCCGATTCTGGCCCGTTTCATGGTCTATTACTCACGTTTTGGGGTAAGGAGCAATTTCCATGGTTACTGAACCCCGAGGTGCACTTATGTGTTGGTCATTAACACTCGCTATTTTGGCCGATTCTGTCCCGTTTCATGGACTACCACTCACAATTTTGGGGTCCTGGAGCAATTTCCATGATTGACGATCCCCGGGGTGCGCTTACATGTCGTTCATTAACACTCGTCGTTTTGGCCGATTCTAGCCCGTTCCATGGGCTATTACTCACAGTTTTGGGGTCCCTGTGCGATTTCCATGGTTGTTCAAATCAAAGGTGCTATTACGTGCAGGTCATCAAAACTCGCCTTTGGCTAATTCGGACCGTCTCATGGGCTATTGCTCACCATCTTGAGGTCCTGGAGCGATTTCCACGATTAATGATCCCCGAGATGCGTTTACGTGTAGGTGATCAACACTAGCAATTTTGGCTGATTTTGGCGCGTTTCATGGACAATTACTCACCATTTTGGGTCCTCGGTGCGACACGATTGATAAACCTCGGGGTGCATTTACCTATCGGTCATCAACACTCGCTGGTTTGGTAGATTCTGGCCCGTTTCATGGGCTATTAATCGCCGTTTTGGGGTCATGGGGCGATTTCCATGGTTGTTGAACCCTAAGGTGCGCTTATGTGCAGGTCATCAACACTCGTCGTTTTGGTTGCTTCTGGCCCGTCTCATTGGCTATTGCTCACCATTTTGAGGTCCTAGAGCGATTTCCACGATTATTGATCCCCGACGTGCGTTTACGTGTTGGTCATCAACACTAGTAGTGGCCGATATTGACGCATTTCATGGACTATTACTCACCATTTTGGTCTCTCAATTCCACAATTGGTGAACCTCAGGGTGCATTTACCTATCGGTCATCAACACTCACAAGTTTGGCTGATTCTGCCCGTTTCATGGGCTCTTACTCACAGTTTTGGGGTCCTCGGGCGATTTCCATGGTTGTTGAACCCTAAGGTGCACTTATGTGCAGGTCATCAACACTCGTCGTTTTGGTTGATTCTGGCCCGTCTCACTGCCTATTGCTCACCATTTTGAGGTCCTGGAGCGATTTCCACGATTATTGATCCCCGAGGTGCGTTTAGGTGTTGGTCATCAACAATAGTAGTTTTGGCCATTACTCACCATTTTGGGGTCTCGATGCAATTTCCACGACTGATGAACCTCGGGGTGCATTTACCTATCGGTCATCAACACTCGCTGATTTGGCCGATTCGGGCCCATTTCGTGGACTATTACTCACCGTTTTGGTGTCCCGAAACGATTTTCTTGGTTGATGAACCCCAAGGAGCGTTTGATGCATGATATTAACACTCGCCGGTTTCACTAATTCTGGCCTGTTCATGGACAATTACTCACTGGTTTGGGGTCCTAGAGCGATTTTTATGGTTGCTGAACCCAGAGGTGCGCTTACGTATCGTTCATCAACACTCACCATTTTGGCCGATTCTGACCCGTTTCATGGACTATTACTCACCGTTTTGGGGTAAGGAGCAATTTCCATGGTTACTCAACCCCGAGGTGCACTTATGTGCAGGTCATTAAGAGTCGCTATTTTGGCCGATTCTGGCCCGTTTCGTGGACTATTACTCACAGTTTTGGGGTCCTGGAGCGATTTCCATGATTGACGATCCCCGGGGTGCGCTTACATGTCGTTCATTAACACTCATCGTTTTGGACGATTCTAGCCCGTTTCATGGGCTATTACTCACCGTTTTGGGGTCCATGTGCAGGTCATCAACACTCGCCGTTTCCGCTAATTCGGACCGTCTCATGGGCTATTGCTCACCATCTTGAGGTCCTGGAGCGATTTCCACGATTAATGATCCTCGAGGTGCGTATACGTGTAGGTCATCAACACTAGCAATTTTGGCCGATTTTGACGCGTTTCATGGACAATTACTCACCATTTTGGGACCTCGGTGCAATTTCCACGATTGACGAACCTCAGGGTGCATTTACCTATCGGTCATCAACACTCACAGGTTTGGCCGATTCTGGAATGTTTCATGCGCTATTACTCATTGTTTTGGGGTCCTCGGGCGATTTCCATGGTTGTTGAATCCTAAGGTGCGCTTATGGGAAGGTCATCAACACTCGTCGTTTTGGTTGATTCTGGCCCGTCTCATTAGCTATTGCTCACCATTTTGAGGTCCTGGAGCGATTTCCACGATTATTGATCCCCGAGGTGCGTTTACGTGTAGGTCATCAACACTAGTAGTTTTGGCCGACTTTGGCGCGTTTCGTGGACTGTTACTCACCATTTTGGGGTCTCGGTGCGATTTCCACGATTGATGAACCTCGGGGTGCATTTACCTATCGGTCATCAACACTCACAGGTTTGGCCGATTCTGGCCCGTTTCATGGGCTATTACTCACCTTTTTGGGGTCCTGGGGCGATTTCCATGGTTGTTGAACCCTAACGTGCGCATTTGTGCAGGTCATCAACACTTGTTGTTTTGGTTGATTTTGGCCCGTCTCATTGGCTGTTGCTCGCCATTTTGAGGTCCTGGAGCGATTTCCACGATTATTGATCCCCGAGGTGCGTTTACGTGTAGGTCATCAACACTAGCAGTTTTGGCCGACTTTGACGCGTTTCTTGGACTATTACTCACCATTTTGGGGTCTAAGAGTGATTTCTATGATTGATGAACCTCGGGGTGCATTTACCTATCGGTCATGAACACTCGCTGGTTTGGCCGATTCTGGCCCGTTTCATGGGCTATTACTCACGTTTTGGGGTCCTGGGGCGATTTCCATGGTTTTTGAACCCTAAGGTGCGCTTATGTGCAGGTCATCAACACTCGTTGTTTTGGTTGATTCTGTCCTATCTCATTGGCTATCGCTCACCATTTCGAGGTCCTGGAGCGATTTCCACGATTAATGATCCCCAAGGTGCGTTTACGTGTAGGTCATCAACACTAGCAGTTTTAGCCAATGTTGGCGCGTTTCGTGGACTATTACTCACCATTTTGGTGTCTCGGTGCGATTTCCACGATTGATGAACCTTCGGGTGCATTTACCTATCGGTCATCAACACTCGCAGGTTTGGCCGATTCTGGCCCGTTTCATGGACTATTACTCATCGTTTTGGGGTCCCGAAGCGAATTTCTTGGTTGATGAACCTCAAGGAGCGCTTACATGCATGATATTAACACTCGCCATTTTGGCCGATTCTGGCCTGTTTCGTGGACAATTACTCACCGGTTTGGGGTCGTAGAGCGATTTTTATGGTTACTAAACCCAAAGGTGCGCTTACGAATCGTTAATCAACACTCACCGTTTTGGCCGATTCTGACCCGTTTCATGGACTATTACTCACTGTTTTGCGTTAAGGAGCAATTTCCATGGTTACTCAACCCCCAGGTGCACTTATGTGCAGGTCATTAACACTCGCTATTTTGGCCAATTCTATCCCGTTTCGTGGACTATTACTCACAGTTTTGGGGTCCTGGGGCGATTTTTATGGTTGCTGAACCAAAAGGTGCGCTTATGATTGACGATCCTCGGGGTGCGCTGACATGTCGTTCATTAACACTCGCCGTTTTGGCCGATTCTAGCCCGTTTCATGGGCTATTACTCACCGTTTTGGGGTCCCTGTGCGATTTCCATGGTTGTTGAAATCAAAGGTGCTATTACGTGTAGGTCATCAACACTCGCCGTTTTGGCTAATTCGGACCGTCTCATGGGCTATTGCTCACCATCTTGAGGTCCTGGAGCAATTTTGACGATTAATGATCCCTGAGATGCGTTTATGTGTATGTCATCAACACTAGCAGTTTTGGCCGATTTTGGCGCGTTTCTTGGACTATTACTCACCCTTTTGGGGTCTCAGTGCGATTACCATGATTGATGAACCTCGGGATGCATTTACCTATCAGTCATTAACACTCGCAGGTTTGGCTGATTCTGGCCCGTTTCATGGGCTATTACTCACTTTTTGGGGTCCTGGGGCGATTTCCATGGTTGTTGAACCCTTAGGTGTGCTTATGTGCAGGTCATGAACGCTCGCCGTTTTGGTTGATTCTGGCCTATCTCATTGGCTATTGCTCACCATTTTGAGATCCTGGAGCGATTTCCACGATTATTGATCCCCCAAGGTGGGTTTACGTGTAGGTCATCAACACTAGCAGTTTTGGCCGACGCGTTTTGTGGACTATTACTCACCATTTTGGGGTCTCAGAGCGATTTCCACGATTGATGAACCTCGTGGTGCATTTACCTATCGGCCATCCACACTCGCAGGTTTGGCCTATTCTGGCCCATTTAATGGGCTATTACTCATGTTTTGGGGTCTTGGAGCGATTTCCATGGTTGTTGAACCCTAAGGTGCGCTTATGTGCAGGTCATCAACATTCGTCATTTTGGTTGATTCTGGCCTGTCGCATTGGCTATTGCTTACCATTTTGAGGTCTTGGAGCGATTTCCATGATTAATGATCCCCGAGGTGCGTTTACGTGTAGGTCATCAACACTAGCAATTTTGGCCGATTTTGGCGCGTTTCATGGACAATTACTCACCATTTTTGGGGTCTCAGTGCAATTTCCACGATTGATGAACCTCGGGTGCATTTACCTATCGGTCATCAACACTCACAGGTTTGGCCGATTCTGGCCCATTTCATGGGCTATTACTCACCGTTTTGGGGTCCTGGGACGATTTCCATGGTTTTTGAACCCTAAGGTGCGCTTATGTGCAGGTCATCAAAGCTCATCGCTTTGGTTGATTCTGGCCCGTCTCATTGGCTATTGCTCGCCATTTTGAGGTCCTGGAGCGATTTCCACGATTATTGATCCCCGAGGTGCG
>NC_041389.1:11748714-11780689 GCF_002162155.2 Triticum dicoccoides
TTCCACGATTGATGAACCTCGGGGTGCATTTACCTATCGGCCATCAACACTCACCATTTTGGGGTCCTGGGGCGATTTCCATGGTTGTTGAACCCTAAGGTGCGCTTATGTGCAGGTCATCAACACTAGCAGTTTTGGCCGATTTTGGCGCGTTTCCTGGATTATTACTCATCATTTTGGGGTCTCAATGTGATTTCCACGATTGATGAACCTCGGGATGCATTTACCTATCGGTCATCAACACTCACAGGTTTGGGCGATTCTGGCCCGTTTCTTGGGCTATTACTCACCGTTTTAGGGTCCTGGAGCGATTTCGAAGGTTGTTGAACCCTAAGGTGCGCTTATGTGCAGGTCATCCACACTCGTCGTTTTGGTTGATTCTGGCCCGTCTCATTGGCTATTGCTCACCATTTTGAGGTCCTGGAATGATTTCCATGATTATTGATCCCCGAGGTACGTTTACGTGTAGGTCATCAACACTAGTAGTTTTGGCCGATTTTGGTGCGTTTCGTGGACTATTACTCACCATATTGGGGTCTCGTTGCGATTTCCACGATTGATGAACCTCGGGTGCATTTACCTATCGGTCATCAACACTCGCAGGTTTGCCCGATTCAGGCCCGTTTCGTGGACTATTACTCACCGTTTTGGTGTCCCGACACGGTTTTGTTGGTTGATGAACCCCACGGAGCGCTTACATGCATGATATTAACACTCGCCGTTTTTGCTGATTCTAGCCTGTTTCGTGGACAATTACTCACTGGTTTGGGCTCCTAGAGTGATTTTTTTATGGTTGTTGAACCCAAAGGTGCGCTTAAGTATCGTTCATCAACACTCAACATTTTGGCCGATTCTGGCCCGTTTCATGGTCTATTACTCACGTTTTGGGGTAAGGAGCAATTTCCATGGTTACTGAACCCCGAGGTGCACTTATGTGTTGGTCGTTAACACTCCCTATTTTGGCCGATTCTGTCCCGTTTCATGGACTACCACTCACAATTTTGGGGTCCTGGAGCGATTTCCATGATTTACGATCCCCGGGGTGCGCTTACATCTCGTTCATTAACACTCGTCGTTTTGGCCGATTCTAGCCCGTTCCATGGGCTATTACTCACAGTTTTGGGGTCCCTGTGCGATTTCCATGGTTGTTGAAATCAAAGGTGCTATTACGTGCAGGTCATCAAAACTCGCCTTTGGCTAATTCGGACCGTCTCATGGGCTATTGCTCACCATCTTGAGGTCCTGGAGCGATTTCCACGATTAATGATCCCCGAGGTGCGTTTACGTGTAGGTCATCAACACTAGCAATTTTAGCCGATTTTGGCGCGTTTCATGGACAATTACTCACCATTTTGGGTCCTCGGTGCGACACGATTGATAAACCTCGGGGTGCATTTACCTATCGGTCATCAACACTCGCAGGTTTGGTAGATTCTGGCCCGTTTCATGGGCTATTAATCGCCGTTTTGGGGTCATGGGGCGATTTCCATGGTTGTTGAACCCTAAGGTGCGCTTATGTGCAGGTCATCAACACTCGTCGTTTTGGTTGCTTCTGGCCCGTCTCATTGGCTATTGCTCACCATTTTGAGGTCCTAGAGAGAATTCCACGATTATTGATCCCCGAGGTGCGTTTACGTGTAGGTTATCAACACTAGCAGTTTTGGCCGAATTTGGTGCGTTTCGTGGACTATTACTCACCATTTTGGGGTCTCGGTGCGATTTCAACGATTGATGAACCTCGTGGTGCATTTACCTATCGGCCATCAACACTCGCAGGTTTGGCCGATTCTGGCCCGTTTGATGGGCTATTACTCACTGTTTTGGGGTCCTGGGTGATTTCCATGGTTGTTGAACCCTAAGGTGCGCTTACGTGCAGGTCATCAACACTCATCGTTTTGGTTGATTTTGGCCCGTCTAACTGGCTATTGCTCACCATTTTGATGTCCTGGAGCGATTTCCACGATTATTGATCCCCGACGTGCGTTTATGTGTAGGTCATCAACACTAGTAGTGGCCGATATTGACGCATTTCGTGGACTATTACTCACCATTTGGTCTCTCAATTCCTCAATTGGTGAACCTCGGGGTGCATTTGCCTATCAGTCATCAACACTCACAAGTTTGGCTGATTCTGCCCGTTTCATGTGCTATTACTCACCGTTTTGGGGTCCTCGGGCGATTTCCATGGTTGTTGAACCCTAAGGTGCACTTATGTGCAGGTCATCAACACTCATCGTTTTGGTTGATTCTGGCCCGTCTCACTGCCTATTGCTCACCATTTTGAGGTCCTGGAGCGATTTCCACGATTATTGATCCCCGAGGTGCATTTAGGTGTTGGTCATCAACAATAGTAGTTTTGGCCATTACTCACCATTTTGGGGTCTCGATGCAATTTCCACGATTGATGAACCTCGGGGTGCATTTACCTATCGGTCATCAACACTCGCTGGTTTGGCCGATTCGGGCCTGTTTCGTGGACTATTACTCACCGTTTTGGTGTCCCTAAACGATTTTCTTGGTTGATGAACCCCAAGGAGCGCTTAGATGCATGATATTAACACTCGCCGGTTTCGCTGATTCTGGCCTGTTCATGGACAATTACTCACCGGTTTGGGGTCCTAAAGCGATTTTTATGGTTGTTGAACCCAGAGGTGTGCTTACGTATCGTTCATCAACACTCACCGTTTTGGCCGATTCTGACCCGTTTCATGGACTATTACTCACCGTTTTGGGGTAAGGAGCAATTTCCATGGTTACTCAACCCCGAGGTGCACTTATGTGCAGGTCATTAAGAGTCGCTATTTTGGCCGATTCTGGCCCGTTTCGTGGACTATTACTCACAGTTTTGGGGTCCTGGAGCGATTTCCATGATTGACGATCCCCGGGGTGCACTTACATGTCGTTCATTAACACTCATCATTTTGTCCCATTCTAGCCCGTTTCATGGGCTATTACTCACCGTTTTGGGGTCCTTGTGTGATTTCCATGGTTGTTGAAATCAAAGGTCTAATTACGTGCTGGTCATCAACACTCGCCGTTTTCGCTAATTCGGACCGTCTCCTGGGCTATTGCTCACCATCTTGAGGTCCTGGAGCGATTTCAACGATTAATGATCCTCGAGGTGCGTATACGTGTAGGTCATCAACACTAGCAATTTTGGCCGATTTTGGCGCGTTTCATGGACAATTACTCACCATTTTGGGACCTCGGTGCAATTTCCACGATTGACGAACCTCAGGGTGCATTTACCTATCGGTCATCAACACTCACAGGTTTGGCTGATTCTGGAACGTTTCATGGGCTATTACTCATCGTTTTGGGGTCCTCGGGCGATTTCCATGGTTGTTGAACCCTAAGGTGCGCTTATGTGCAGGTCATCAACACTCGTCGTTTTGGTTGATTCTGGCCCGTCTCATTGGCTATTGCTCACCATTTTGAGGTCCTGGAGCGATTTCCACGATTATTGATCCCCGAGGTGCGTTTACGTGTAGGTCATCAACACTAGTAGTTTTGGCCGACTTTGGCGCGTTTCGTGGACTATTACTCACCATTTTGGGGTCTCGGCGCGATTTCCACGATTGATGAACCTCGGGGTGCATTTACCTATCGGTCATCAACACTCACAGGTTTGGCCAATTCTGTCCCGTTTCATGGGCTATTACTCACCTTTTTGGGGTCCTGGGGCGATTTCCATGGTTGTTGAACCGTAACGTGCGCATATGTGCAGGTCATCAACACTTGTCGTTTTGGTTGATTTTGGCCCGTCTCATTGGCTGTTGCTCACCATTTTGAGGTCCTGGAGCGATTTCCACGATTGTTGATCCCCGAGGTGCGTTTACGTGTAGGTCATCAACACTAGCAGTTTTGGCCAGCTTTGGCGCGTTTCGTGGACTATTACTCACCATTTTGGGGTCTCAGAGTGATTTCTACGATTGATGAACCTCGGGGTGCCTTTACCTATAGCTCAAGAACACTCGCTGGTTTTGCCGATTCTGGCCCGTTTCATGGGCTATTACTCACGTTTTGGGGTCCTGGGGCGATTTCCATGGTTGTTTAACCCTAAGGTGCGCTTATGTGCAGGTCATCAACACTCGTCGTTTTGGTTGATTTTGGCCCATCTAACTGGCTATTGCTCACCATTTTGATGTCCTGGAGCGATTTCCACGATTATTGATCCCCGACATGTGTTTACGTGTAGGTCATCAACACTAGTAGTGGCCGATATTGACGCGTTTCGTGGACTATTACTCACCATTTTGGTCTCTCAATTCCACAATTGGTGAACCTCGGGGTGCATTTGCCTATCGGTCATCAACACTCACAAGTTTGGCTGATTCTACCCGTTTCATGGGCTATTACTCACCGTTTTGCGGTCCTCGGGCGATTTCCATGGTTGTTGAACCCTAAGGTGCACTTATGTGCAGGTCATCAACACTCGTCGTTTTGGTTGATTCTGGCCCGTCTCACTGCCTATTGCTCACCATTTTGAGGTCCTGGAGCGATTTCCACGATTATTTATCCCCGAGGTGCGTTTAGGTGTTGGTCATCAACAATAGTAGTTTTGGCCATTACTCACCATTTTGGGGTCTCGGTGCAATTTCCACGATTGATGAACCTCGGGGTGCATTTACCTATCGGTCATCAACACTCGCTGGTTTGGCCGATTCGGGCCTGTTTCATGGACTATTACTCACCGTTTTGGTGTCCCGAAACGATTTTCTTGGTTGATGAACCCCAAGGAGCGCTTAGATGCATGATATTAACACTCGCCGTTTCGCTGATTCTGGCCTGTTCATGGACAATTACTCACCGGTTTGGGGTCCTAGAGCGATTTTTATGGTTGCTGAACCCAGAGGTGCGCTTACGTATCGTTCATCAACACTCACCGTTTTGGCCGATTCTGACCCATTTCATGGACTATTACTCACCGTTTTAGGGTAAGGAGCAATTTCCATGGTTACTCAACCCCAAGGTGCACTTATGTGCAGGTCATTAAGAGTCGCTATTTTGGCCGATTCTGGCCCGTTTCGTGGACTATTACTCACAGTTTTGGGGTCGTGGAGCGATTTTCATGATTGACGATCCCCGGGGTGCACTTACATGTCGTTCATTAACACTCATCGTTTTGTCCGATTCTAGCTCGTTTCATGGGCTATTACTCACCGTTTTGGGGTCCCTGTGTGATTTCCATGGTTGTTGAAATCAAAGGTGTAATTACGTGCAGGTCATCAACACTCGCCATTTTCGCTAATTCGGACCGTCTCATGGGCTATTGCTCACCATCTTGAGGTCCTGGAGCGATTTCCAGGATTAATGATCCTCGAGGTGCATATACGTGTAGGTCATCAACACTAGCAATTTTGGCCGATTTTGGCGCGTTTCATGGACAATTACTCACCATTTTGGGACCTCGGTGCAATTTCCACGATTGACGAACCTCAGGGTGCATTTACCTATCGGTCATCAACACTCACAGGTTTGGCCGATTCTGGAACGTTTCATGGGCTATTACTCATCGTTTTGGGATCCTCGGGCGATTTCCATGGTTGTTGAACCCTAAGGTGCGCTTATGTGCAGGTCGTCAACACTCGTCGTTTTGGTTGATTCTGGCCCGTCTCATTGGCTATTGCTCACCATTTAGAGGTCCTGGAGCGATTTCCATGATTATTGATCCCCGAGGTGCGTTTACGTGTAGGTCATCAACAGTAGTAGTTTTGGCCGACTTTGGCGCGTTTCGTGGACTATTACTCACCATTTTGGGGTCTCGTTGCGATTTCCACGATTGATGAACCTCGGGGTGCATTTACCTATCGGTCATCAAC
The DNA here is from genome assembly GCF_002162155.2 of Triticum dicoccoides. Lineage (NCBI taxonomy): Eukaryota > Viridiplantae > Streptophyta > Magnoliopsida > Poales > Poaceae > Triticum > Triticum dicoccoides. The sequence continues at coordinate 11,754,537 of NC_041389.1, forward strand.
ACTCGCTGGTTTGGCCGATTCTGGCCCGTTTCATGGGCTATTACTCACCTTTTTGGGGTCCTGGGGCGATTTCCATGGTTGTTGAACCGTAACGTGCGCATATGTGCAGGTCATCAACACTTGTCATTTTGGTTAATTTTGGCCCGTCTCATTGGCTGTTGCTCACCATTTTGAGGTCCTGGAGCGATTTCCACGATTGTTGATCCCCGAGGTGCGTTTACGTGTAGGTCATCAACACTAGCAGTTTTGGCCAGCTTTGGCGCGTTTCGTGGACTATTACTCACCATTTTGGGGTCTCAGAGTGATTTCTAGGATTGATGAACCTCGGGGTGCATTTACCTATCGATCATGAACACTCGCTGGTTTGGCCAATTTTGGCCTGTTTCATGGGCTATTACTCACGTTTTGGGGTCCTGGGGCGATTTCCATGGTTGTTGAACCCTAAGGTGCGCTTATGTGCAGGTCATCAACACTCGTCGTTTTGGTAGATTCTTGCCTGTCTCATTGGCTATTGCTCACCATTTTGAGGTCCTAGAGAGAATTCCACGATTAATGATCCCCGAGGTGCGTTTACGTGTAGGTCAGTAACACTAGCAATTTTGGCCGATTTTGGCGCATTTCATGGACTATTACTCACCATTTTGGGGTCTCGATGCAATTTCCGCGATTGAAGAACCTCGGGGTGCATTTACCTATCGGTCATCAACACTCGCAGGTTTGGCCGATTCGGGCACGTTTCATGGACTATTACTCACCATTTTGGGGTCCCTGTGTGATTTCCATGGTTGTTGAAATCAAAGGTGCTATTACGTGCAGGTCATCAGCACTCGCCGTTTTGGCTAATTCGGACCGTCTCATGGGCTATTGCTCACCATTTTGAGGTCCTGGAGCGATTTCCAGGATTATTGATCCCCGAGATGTGTTTACATGTTAGTCATCAACACTAGTAGTTTTGGCCAATTTTGGCGGGTTTCGTGGACTATTACTCGCCATTTTGAGGTCTCGGAGCGATTTCCACGATTGATTAACCTCGGAGTGCATTTACCTATCGGTCATCAACACTCACAGGTTTGGCTGATTCTGGCCCGTTTCATGGGCTATTACTCATCGTTTTGGGGTCCTGGGGCGATTTCCATGGTTGTTGAACCCTTAGGTGTGCTTATGTGCAGGTCATCAACACTCGTCATTTTGGTTGATTCTGGCCCATCTCATTGGCTATTGCTCACCATATTGAGGTCCTCGAGCGATTTCCACGATTATTGATCCCCGAGGTGCGTTTACGTGTAGGTCATCAACACTAGCAGTATTGGCCGACTTTGGCGCGGTTCATGGACTATTACTCGCCATTTTGAGGTCTCGGAGCGATTTCCACGATTGATTAACCTCGGAGTGCATTTACCTATCGGTCATCAACACTCGCAGGTTTGGCCTATTCTGGCCCATTTCATGGGCTATTACTCGCGTTTTGGGGTCCTGGAGCGATTTCCATGGTTGTTGAACCCTAACATGCACTTATGTGCAGGTCATCAACACTCGTTCTTTTGGTTGATTCTAGCCTGTCTCATTGGCTATTGCTCACCATTTTGAGGTCTTGGAGTGATTTCCATGATTAATGATCCCCGAGGTGCATTTACGTGTCGGTCATCAACACTAGCAATTTTGGCCTATTTTGGCGCATTTCATGGACAATTACTCACCATTTTGGGTCTCGGTGCGATTTCCACGATTGATGAACCTCGGGGTGCATTTACCTATCGGTAGGTTTGGCCGATTCTGGCCCGTTTCATGGGCTATTACTCACTGTTTTGGGGCCCTCAGGCGATTTCCATGGTTGTTGAACCCTAACATGTGCATATGTGCAAGTCATCAACACTCATCATTTTGGTTGATTCTGGCCCGTCTCATCGGCTATTGCTCACCGTTTTGAGGTCTTGGAGCGATTTCCACGATTATTGATCCCCGAGGTGTGTTTACGTGTAGGTCATCAACACTAGCAGTTTTGGCTGACTTTGGCGCGTTTTGTGGACTATTACTCACCATTTTGGGGTCTCGGTGCAATTTCCACAATTGATGAACCTCGGGTGCATTTACCTATCGGTCATCAACACTCACAGGTTTGGCCGATTCTGGCCTGTTTCATGGGCTATTACTCACCGTTCTGGGGACCTGGAACGATTTCCATGGTTGTTGTGTTGGAAGTATGCCCTAGAGGCAATAATAAAATGGTTATTATTATATTTCCTTGTTCATGATAATTGTTTATTGTTCATGCTATAATTGTGTTATCCGGAAATCGTAATACATGTGTGAATACATAGACCACAACATGTCCCTAGTGAACCTATAGTTTACTAGCTCGTTGATCAACAGATAGTCATGGTTTCCTGACTATAGACATTGGATGTCGTTGAACACTGGACAGCGGTCAACAATATCCTAAAGTACCTGAAAAGGACTAAGGATATGTTTCTCATTTATCGAGGTGACGAAGAGCTCGTCGTAAAGGGTTACGTTGATGCTAGCTTCAACACAGATCTGGATGACTCTAAGTCACAAACCGGATACGTGTATATTTTGAATGTTGGGGCAGTAAGCTGGTGCAATTGCAAGCAAAGCGTCGTGGCGGGATCTACATGTGAAGCGGAGTACATGGCAGCCTCGGAGGCAGCACATGAAGCAATCTGGATGAAGGAGTTCATTACCGACCTAGGAGTTATTCCCAATGCGTCGGGGCCGATGACTCTCTTCTGTGACAACACTGGAGCCATTGCCCTTGCCAAGGAGCCCAGGTTTCACAAGAAGACCAGGCACATCAAGCGTCGCTTCAACTCCATTCGTGAAAATGTTCAAGATGGAGACATAGATATTTGCAAAGTGCATACGGATCTGAATGTCGCAGGTCCGTTGACTAAACCTCTTCTGCGAGCAAAACATGATCAACACCAGAACTCTATGGGTGTTCGATTCATCACAATGTAACTAGATTATTGACTCTAGTGCAAGTGGGAGACTGTTGGAAATATGCCCTAGAGGCAATAATAAAATGGTTATTATTATATCTCCTTGTTCATGATAATTGTCTATTATTCATGCTATAATTGTGTTATCCGGAAATCGTAATACATGTGTGAATACATAGACCACAACATGTCCCTAGTGAGCCTCTAGTTGACTAGCTCGTTGATTAACAAATAGTCATGGTTTCCTAACTATAGACATTGGATGTCGTTGATAACGGGATCACATCATTAGGAGAATGATGTGATGGACAAGACCCAATCCTAAGCATAGCATAAGATCGTGTAGTTCGTTTGCTAAAGCTTTTCTAATGTCAAGTATCAGTTTCTTAGACCATGAGATTGTGTAAACCCCGGATACCGTAGGAGTGCTTTGGGTGTACCAAATGTCACAACATGACTGGGTGACTATAAAGGCACACTACAGGTATCTCCAAAAGTGTATGTTGGGTTAGCACGAATCGAGACTGGGATTTGTCACTCCGTATGACAGAGAGGTATCTCTAGGCCCACTCGGTAATGCATCATCATAATGAGCTCAATGTGACCAAGTGGTTGGTCACGGGATCATGCATTACGTAACGAGTAAAGTGACTTGCTGGTAACGAGATTGAAAGAGGTATTGGGATACCGATGATCGAATCTCGGGCAAGTAAGTATCGATTGACAAAGGGAATTGTATACGGGATTACTTGAATCCTCGACATCATGGTTCATCCAATGAGATCATTGTGGAACATGTGGGAACCAACATGGGTATCCAGATCCCGTTGTTGGTTATTGGCCGGAGAGCTGTCTCGGTCATGTCTGCATGATTCCCAAACCCGTAGTGTCTACACACTTAAGGTTCGGTGACGGTAGGGTTATTAGGAAGACTTGTAAGTGATTACTGACTGTTTCTCGGAGTCCCGGATGAGATCCCGGACGTCACGAGGAGTTCCGGAATGGTTCGGAGGTGAAGATTTATATATGGGAAGTTGTCATACGGTCACCGGAAAAGTTCGGGGGCTTATCGGTATTGTACCGGGGCCACCAGAGGGGTTCCGGGGGTTCCGATGAGTTGTTTCTTGCCCTAAGCCGCCAGTGGGTCGTCCCCTTATATACACGGGTCGACGCCCTACGGCTTACAGAGTCCCGGCCGGCTCATAAACAATGTCCGGCTTGGTGACTAGTTAAGCCTTCCTTATGATACAAGTAATATTATTACAGCGGGTTACTACAACGGGCCTTAAGTCGCCTGTGGGCCTTAAGCTCTCTATGAACCGCCATCTTCATACTTTGTCTTGGGCTTCTCTCTGGTGAGTCCTCTTTGCGTAACCCGGCCCCTCCTAGGCGGCTTACACAAATAGTTATATCCCCAACATTAGGCCCCAGATTGATTTGAACCGGTTCATGTCAATCTTAAAATACCTTATGGACCGCCCTGCAGTCTCTGTCTTGCGCGAAGGATTTAACCCGCCGTGACGTCATCATCTAACTCCGGGTTAAATCTTTGTGACGTCATCTTCATTAAAGCTTTATTTTTTATGCCATCACATCTTCAACGGATCTTTGTCTTTATTGATCATCCCGAGAATCGAGGTGCCAGAGCCGCTGGATAATGAATATTATCTCCTCATTTTTCGCGCCCTCTCGGTCAGTCTTTCCTTATAAGTAGAGCGACCTAGGTCTTTCCCCTCAGTCATCTTCTTCTTCTCGCCTCCTCCTGAGCTCTGCCACCGCCATCGTCGAACCTCTCGTCTTCACCAACTCAGGCCGCTGCATCAACCTGATTCTGACCAGAGATCGACGGCGACCCTCCGCGGGGCATCCGCATGTGTGAGTTCTTCGCATTCCCTTTCTCAGATCTGCATTAGGTCGTTGCTGAGTTCGTCGGTGTTCATCACGGTCTGACACCAAACCCTCGCTAGTTCCTTCCAATGCTCTGTTTAGATCGTCAGAACCACGTAGAACTGCTGCGGTGCTTGTCTGTGTTGATCTTGCATGAAAATAGATCTCATTTCCCTTGTTCCGAAATCCTCTTCGAACGCATGAACTTCCATGCCCTATTTTAGGTCTAGAAAATTTCCCTTTCAGAGCAATATCTTGATCCAGAATAATAACTGTTATCTGTGAAACTTGTTTTTATCACCCGGAACACCTCTTCTGGTGAACCCCCTGAAACACAACTGTCGAGGCGTCCGGATTAAATATATGACACAAAACCTTAATTGCTTCTCATGACCCGGAAAAATTTTGAATATGTACTTTGATGCTTGTAGCTGCTTAAATATTGTTGCACAATAATCCTTATGTCATTAGGCCCCTCATTAAGCCGCCACTTTAATCAAGATTTTCCTCCCGGGTTAAAATTGAACCGGATCTTCTTGTTTTTCCATAGGCCAATTGTTGTGATGGCTCCTAAGGCTACCAAGGCCCCTGTAACTTGCAATTGGATTCCATCCACAGTGACCAATAGCAAACTAGCTGAGTTTGTAAAATCTGGGCATCTGCCAAAAAAGGACGCCATGTCGTACCGTGCTCCTGGCCCGTCTGAAGAAAAACCTCACCCCAAAGCAGGGGAAGTAATAATTTTTACTTATCATATGAGCCGTGGATTTGCTCCTCCCGGCTCAAAATTCTTCAGAGAGGTTTTGAACTTCTTTGACCTTAGACCTCAAGACATCGAACCCAATTCCGTGTCAAATATTTGCAATTTTCAAGTCTTCTGTGAGGTGTACCTGGGAGAGGAGCCAAGTCTGCTTTTGTTCAGGGAACTTTTTTATATGAACCGGCAAAATGAACGTGCCAACGGGCCCAGCCTTGAGCTTGGCGGTATCTCAATCCAACGACGGAGAGAATGTCTTTTCCCTTATGCTGAGCTACCGAGTCACCCCAAATCTTGGAACCATACGTGGTTCTACTGTCAGGACACTTCTCCGGCTGATGAAAAGCCTCTGCCCGGCTTTCGCGCCCTGCGCCTTGAATCTACTCATCCGCTACCGGACAAGGTAACAACCCTGGAATGCGTGCCTCTTAACTCCACCATCAAGAAGATTAAAGCTCTATTGGGAAATGGTTTAAACGGCATCGATCTGGTCCGGGTCTGGGTCACTTGGCGTATACTTCCATTAAGCCGCCGCCCTGGTTTAATGTGTACTTATACTGGAGAAAAGACTGATCCGCAACGCCATAGCCCTGACGACTTACCAGATGACGTGGTGGATGCTACAACCCAGTCACTGCTGAAGGAGGGCACTGTGACGAGCAACGCCTTCGGCTTACTTCCATTTTGCAAGAATAACCCGGCCCCTGCGGTAAGTTAGCAGTCGTAACAAATGTTTACAAATATATTATACCTTTCTTGATACTCATAATACTTTAACTTTTTCCACAGGCTGGTGATGACTTTTGGAAAGCCAAATATGATCATGAAGTTGCCAAACAAGCTAGGACGACCAAGAAAGTTGAAAGGAAAGCTTCCAGGGTAGGAACCTCAAAGAAAAAGAAACCCAGCACCTCCGACTTACTCAGATTGGAGGATAGCTCTTCAGATGAAGAAGAGGTAATCTTTAAATTTTCTTAAGTCCCTTACTATCACCTGTCTGACATTTTATCCCTTCAGGAGGATACGGGGAACAGCTGAGCAGCCACTGAAGAGGTAACTATAATATCCTCCGACTCAGAGCCTTTGCCAAGGCGAAAGACCCGAAGGGTGACCCGAAAAGTAAGATTTTCACATACACTTGCTTATCAAGATCCTCAATTTATTTTGAAGCAACAACAGCTTGAGAGCCGGAGGCAGACCAGGAACAACAAGGATGCAGAACTCTCCTCCGGCTTACCTGATGTAACCAGAAAGCATCGGACCGAGGTTATCTCCGATTTATGCTCCGTCTTACCTTTAGCAGGCTTAATTCGTCAACCTCTCAATTCATCTGACTCCAACTATCAGGATACCTCTCCTTCTTCCGGCGAGTCCATGCAGTCAAACATGCCGACTTTCAAAACTGCTCCCGGGTAATATAAACTTATGCACTTTTGTTTTACCTGTGCTTGCCTACTCATCCTTCTGCTTTTGCTAACAGCCTGCAGGTGAAACCCAGTAAGAGGGCAAAGAAGAACAAACCGCCCCAAGACCCGATGGTCATTGAACCGGCGATTGACTCATCTGTTCCTGATAGCTCCACTCATCCGCCACCGCCTGAGCCGGCTTTCAGCATTCCGGTATCAACCTCTGACCCGCCTGCAGAAGACGCTGTCCATGATTCTGATAACCCGGAAATTCATAGCCCGGTGAAGAGAAATGACCCGGAAGTTGAAATTGTAAAGTCCCAGTTTGTTGAACCAGGGCAGCCCACAGTCCTTGCCAAATGTTCCGCCAAAGATGAGTTTACCCAGCGCCGAAAAGCCAAGCAGGACATTACTGATTATACTCACCTAAGCATTGGTGATATAGTCTCAGGCTATCTGAATCAAGTGCATAACAGCCGTGACCTGGAAGTTGACATGGTGAAACAAATATAGCATAAATCTGAGGTATAACTTATACTTTTTATCTGAGCCTTATATATACTGTACCAGCCCCCAAGTCTACCGCATATGAACAAATACGCTGTAGACTTTAGAAGTCTGCTTTTACTTGTTAACTTATCCGGCTTAAAAAGAATTTATTTAACCCGGTATAACATAAGGCTTTTAAATTTGCAATACACATTAGTCCCCAAGTGTCAAGTATCCTTACTTGTAAGGTGCTTGAGACTTAATATGCTTGACCTGGCAGGATAAAGTTAAATTTTCTTTCATCATACATTAGCCCCCAAGTGCCAAGTATCTTTACTTGTAAAGTGCTTGGGACTTGAATGTCTACCTTATTAGAATCCTTACCATTACCCGGTGTCAATTGCAGGCTGCCATAAGTCAATTTGAATCAGAGCTGGCTGCCCTGAAGAGTCGTCTGGAAACTCAAGAGATTGAAACGCAAAAAGCTAACTCCAAATTTGAATTTAGTATCTCTGAAAATGAGAAACTAAAGAAGAATTTTGAGTCGAAAAGGAAAATTTGGGCTAATGAAAAGTCTTCCCTGGTGACTCGGGCCGAAATAGCCGAAGCATCTCTTGCAGAAGCAACAACTGAGCTGTCAAACTTAACACAGCAAATATCACAAATGGTCTCAGCCATCTTTGGTAAGTTATTATGACATAGTTTTAACATGGCAACCGTACAATGACTATTGTAATAAATACTTCCGGCTTACCGTTATGCTTGTGCACATACAGGCTCCAGGAGTGTCAATCTGAAGCAGAACACGCTGATCAAGCTTAAAGCAGTTTATACGTTAGTGGAATAGCTATACTCCGGGACACAACGTGCCCTGGCCGTTGTAGCTTTATCAACTCCACACTCCCGCCTTTTGCAAGATGTTTTGAAGAGCCTCGCCTTTCTACCTCAGCGGATCCAAGACTTAAGGCGTTCATCTTCAAGAGCCGGGGCCGTCGCTGCATTGGGCCGGGCAAAAGCATGGCTCCTAGAACTAGACCCGGCAGACCTTGCCCTTGGATATCCGAGTCTAAAGGAAGACGGCAATGCCTTTGATGATCATGACTTCCACGCCTGTGTTAAGGCCATACGTCCGGTGGCCACCCTTATTGGAAACGATACTGACCTCAGCAAGTATGCATCGGCTTATGACAGCAACAACCGGAAAATCCCAAACTCTCCATATGATCAAATCAGCATGATCCCTCCAATTCGTAAGCATACTTTTGCCCTTGAAGTGGACCTGGCCGGTTTAATAGATGATGAAGCTGAATTTGAAGCTTTGAGAGGCATTGATTGGGCTTCATCAACTTTCCAGGGAAAAACAACCGACAGAGAAGCGGCGAAGGATAACCCGGAGCCTTCAAGCCCACCGAAGGAGTGAATTGCCGGGTGTTTGGCCAAAATACAATGCTCCACCTATTCAGACTCGGGGAGTCATGTAATAGGGTAGAAATAACTTCTTAATGCTCATCATGCCTTCGTGCATGCTTCTATCACTTAACGCTTTTCGTAAGCCGCCATGGCTATATATTTCAGGCTTTCACTTCCTTGGCATGTCAAATTTTGCCTGCCTTATTCCTATAATCCTTGAATGATCTTCCTGGCTCATATAATGTTCACCCGGTACTTAAATAACCTGGGGTGACGAATATTAAACCGGCAAGACAAAAAACACCTTACAATGCTTTCCACAAGGTATCAGAATAATCAAAATACTTTTACAGGCCTCTGATTCGGATATGATCAGTAAACCGTTCCAAAGGGGTAAGCTAAGATTCGGATACGATCATATAGCCCCCAGTGGTGTGGCGATGCCAATCAAGTGGGTATCGACAGCTATGTTCTCTTTGGTTCGAATATGACCTATGTTTGAACAGGAAGCCCCCAAGTGACCATAGGATTTGTTTAATGACGCTGATTCGTATACGATCCACGTCAGACCTAAAGGGGTTAAGCTGTGATTCAAATATGATCAGGAAGCCCCCAAGTAGGCTTGGCAAGTATGCCGATCAAGTGGGTATCGATAGCTATGTTCTCTTTGGTTCGGATACGACCTATGTTTGAACAGGAAGCCCCCAAGTGATCATGGCTAGATTCAGATATGATCATAAGCTGGACCAAGGGTAAACCGGATTCAGATTTGATCCGGTCCCTACTGGTTGTTTCCACCACCTGACAAAAAGGACATAAACACTTTTTTGAGGGTGAAAAAAGGACAGAGGTCCTGCTTTATTACTTTATATAATATGTACATTGTCAAAAATATATACATCTAAAGAGTCGGTGGCTTAAGTATAATAAGGCCGAAGATGGGCTATATTCCACGGCCGGTGGGTCTCCTCCTCCGATTTACCTGAGTCCTTGTGCTCTTGAATATCGATGAGGTAGTATGACCCGTTGTGCAGATTTTTGCTGACCACAAAGGGTCCTTCCCAAGGAGGGGATAGCTTATGCATATCGGTCTGATCCTGGATGAGCCGGAGCACTAAATCGCCTTCCTGAAATGTTCTGCTTCTGACGCAGCAGCTGTGATAGCAACGAAGGTCTTGCTGGTAAATCGCCGAGCGGGCTATTGCCAAGTCTCGCTCCTCATCCAACAAGTCCAGAGCCTCCTGTCGAGCCTTCGCATTATCAGCCTCAACGTAAGCCGCCACACGGGGTGAATCGTGCCGGATATCACTTGGCAGAACTGCCTCTGCTCCATAAACCATGAAGAAAGGCGTGTAACCCGTTGATCTGTTAGGCGTAGTGTTGATGCTCCACAGCACGGAGGGCAGCTCTTCAACCCAACACCCCGGAGTCCGCTGTAAGGGGACCAAGAGCCGTGGTTTGATACCCCTTAAAATCTCCTGATTAGCTCGTTCTGCTTGACCATTGGACTGAGGATGAGCAACAGCCGAAACGTCAAGCCGGATATGTTCCCATTGACAGAACTCTTCCATGGCACCCTTGGAGAGATTAGTGCCATTATCAGTTATGATCCTATGTGGAAAACCAAAACGAAAGATCACCTTTTTGATGAACTGCACCGCTGTGGCCGCATTGCACTGACTGACCGGCTCTGCCTCCATCCACTTTGTAAATTTATCCACTGCCACCAGGAGGTGCGTTTTTTTATCCTTAGACCTTTTGAAAGGCCCCACCATGTCAAGCCCCCAGACTGCGAACGGCCAAGTAATTGGAATCATCCTCAACTCCTGAGCCGGCACATGAGCTCATCTTGAGAACTTTTGACACCCATCACATTTGCTAACAAGATCTTCTGCATCAGCATGAGCCGTCAGCCAATAAAAACCATGACGGAAAGCCTTGGCCACCAGAGATTTTGAGCCAGCATGATGACCACAATCCCCTTCATGGATCTCTCGAAGTATCTCTTGACCCTCTGTAGGCGACACACAACGCTGGAACGCACCTGTGACACTAAGATGATGTAACTCGCCATTAACAATTGTCATTGATTTGGACCGTCTGACAATTTGTCTCGCCAAGGTCTCATCCTCAGGCAGCTCTCCCCGGGTCATATAAGCCAGATACGGCAATGTCCAATCCGGGATGATATGAAGTGCAGCCACCAACTGTGCCTCCGGGTCTGGCACTCCAAGCTCTTCCTCTATAGGTATCTTGACAGAAGGATTGTGTAGAATGTCCAGAAAGGTGTTAGGCAGCACCGGCTTACGCTAAGAGCCCAACTGGCTTAAAGCATCCGCTGCCTCATTCTTCCTTCTGTCAATGTGCTCCACCTGATACCCTTTGAAGTACCCAGCTACAGCATCAACTTCACGATGATAAGCCGCCATAAGGGGGTCCTTAGAATCCCATGTGCCTGAGACCTGCTAAGCCACAAGGTCTGAGTCACCCAAGCACCTTACCCGGCTTAAATTCATCTCCTTAGCCATCCGGAGACCATGGAGCAAGGCTTCGTATTCAGCTGCATTGTTAGTGCAAGGAAACATGAGCCGAAGCACATAACAAAATTTGTCACCTCGAGGGGAAGTTAAGACAACCCCAGCCCCTGATCCTTTAACTGCCCGGACCCATCAAAATGAATAGTCCAATACGTATTGTCCGGCTTCTCCTCAGGTGCCTGCAACTCTGTCCAATCATTGATAAAATCCACCAACGCCTGAGATTTGATGGCAGTACGGGGCATATACTTTAAACCGTAAGGCCCAAGCTCAATGGCCCACTTAGCAATTCGCCCTGTAGCTTCTCTATTCTGAATGATATCTCCCAAAGGAGCTGAGCTCACCACCGATATAGGGTGACCTTGGTAGTACTGCTTCAGTTTCCGATTTGCCATGAACACACAATAAACAAGCTTCTGTCAATGTGGATACCTTTGTTTAGACTCAATGAGCACCTCGCTGATGTAGTAAACCAGCCGCTGAACCGGATGCTCCTTACCTGGCTCCTTTCGTTCCACCACGATGGCAACACTGACAGCTCGTGAGTTAGCAGCCACATATAACAATAGCGGCTCTTTATCAATGGGAGCTGCAAGAACCGGTGGCTTAGACAACTATCTCTTTAAATCCTCAAAGGCAGTGTTAGCAGCATCACTCCAAACAAACGTGTCTGTCTTCTTCATCATCTGATATAGCGGCAAGGCCTTCTCCCCTAGCCGGCTTATGAACCGGCTTAAAGCAGCAACATGTTCCGCCAGGCGTTGAACATCATTGATACACGCCGGCTTAGCCAGAGAGGTGATCGCCGTGATCTTCTCCGGATTAGCTTCAATGCCTCTATTTGACACCAGAAAACCCAAGAGCTTGCCTGCAGGTACACCAAATACACACTTGGCCGGGTTAAGCATCATCTTGTAAACCCGGAGATTGTCAAAGGTTTCTCTCAAATCGGATATTAAAGTTTCCTTTTCTCTAGATTTCACCATGATGTCGTCCACATAAGCATGAACATTGCGCCCAATCTGATCGTGCAAACAGTTCTGCACACACCGCTGATAAGTTGCCTGGGCACTCTTGAGCCCAAATGGCATAGATACATAACAGAAGGCCCCAAACGGAGTGATGAAAGCTGTCTTCTCCTGGTCCTTAACTGCCAACTTTATCTGATGATAGCCAGAGTAAGCATCCAAAAATCTCAAACATTCACAACCTGCCGTAGCATCAATGATTTGATCAATACGGGGAAGTGCAAAGGGATCAGCCGGGCAAGCTTTGTTTAAGTCCGTGTAATCCACACACATCCGCCAAGTGTCGTTCTTCTTGAGTACCAGGACCAGGTTAGCCAACCACTCTGGATGAAAGACTTCGACCATAAACCCGGCCGCTAAGAGTCGGGCCACCTCTTCTCCAATGGTTGCTCGTCTCTCTTCGTTGAATCATCGGAGAAACTGCCTGACTGGCTTATACTTTGGATCGATATTGAGAGTGTGCTCAGCGAGTTCCCTCGGTACACCCGGCATGTCAGAAGGTTTCCATGCGAAGATGTTCCGGTTCTCACGGATGAACTCGATGAGCGCGTTTTCCTATTTAGGATCCAAATTGGCACTGATACTGAACTGCTTAGAGGCGTCCCCCGGGGTGATGTCAACAAGCTTTGTATCAGCGGCCGATTTAAACTTCAACACCGGGTTGTGCTCTGTAGTTGGTTTCTTGAGGGAGGTCATATCCGTCGGGTCAACATTGTCTTGATAGAATTTGAGCTCCTCCGTGGCATAGGCCGTCTCAGCGTAAGCCGTGTTTCCTTCTTCACATTCCAAGGACACCTTTCGACTCCCATGCACGATGATGGTGCCCTTGTAACCCGGCATCTTGAGCTGTAAGTAAACATAACACGGCCGGGCCATGAACTTAGCATAAGCCGGTCGCCCAAACAGAGCGTGATACGGGCTCTTGATCTTGACCACCTCAAACGTCAACTTCTCAGCCCTGGAATCATACTCATCTCCAAAAGCGACCTCCAATTCAATCTTACCAACTGGGTAAGCTGACTTACCTGGGACCACCCCGTGAAAAACAGTGTTGGACGTCCTCAAATTCTTCTCTGTTAACCCCATACGCTGGAAGGTCTCATAATAGAGGATATTGATGTTGTTGCCTCCGTCCATGAGTACTTTAGTGAATTTATATCCACCAACCTGAGGTGCCACAACCAAGGCTAACTGACCCGGATTATCAACTCGTAGCGGGTGATCCTCTCTGCTCCAAATGATAGGTTGCTCTGACCATCTCAAATAATGAGGGACCGCCGGCTCAACCGAATTTACAGCCCTCTTACGAACCTTCTGGTCACGTTTGCATAAGCTAGTGGTGAACACATGATATTGCCCACCGCTCAACTGTTTCGGTTGGCTCTGGTAAACCGACTGCTGCTGCGGTTGTCCCCCCTGACCAGCTTGCTGTTGATTATTTCCACCCGATTGTCCATGAAAACCGGAATTTGAACCGCCACCCGGTCCATGAAAGCCGCCGGCCCCCGAACCGCCACCAGGTCCATGACCACCATCAAAGATATTAGAATTTTTAAACGCCTTCATGATCACACAATCTTTCCACAGGTGAGTAGCGGGGTGCTCCCGAGTGCCGTGTTTCGGACAGGGCTCGTTGAGTAGCTGCTCAAGAGATGGTCCTGACCCGCCGGTTCGCGGCCACTTACCCTTGCGTCTCTGATTATTACCCTGTGTACTAGCGTTAGCCACAAGCTCCGGACTACCGTCCGCCTTACGCTTATTGCCGCCTTGATTCCCCGGTTATGCTGTTGACCTTTTCCATTACCGTTCCTTTTACCCTTCCTAGCTTTCTCATCGTCAGACGTAGGGTCCTTGGTATTATCAGAATTGGTGTATTTGACTAAAGCCGCCATCAGCGTTCCCATATCGGTGCAGTCACGCTTTAGGCATCCCAATTTTTGCCTCAGCGGCTCAAAGTTACAATTTTTCTCCAACATGAGGACTGCAGAGCCGGCATCCATCTTGTCAGATGAATGAATTATCTCCTTGACCCGGCGTACCCAATGGGTAGTGGACTCACCCTCCCCCTGCTTACAACTTGTCAAGTCCATGATTGACATGGACTGCTTACAGGTGTCCTTGAAGTTCTGGATGAACCGGGCCTTTAACTCCTCCCACGAACCAATGGAATTGGGTGGTAAACCTTTTAGCCAGGATCGGGTCGTTCCATCTAACATCATGGTGAAGTATTTAGCCATTGCCGCATCGCTAACCTCCAACAGCTCCATGGCCATCTCATAGCTCTCAATCCAGGCTCCGGGTTGTAAGTCAGCCGTGTAATTCGGCACCTTCCGAGGTCCCTTGAAGTCCTTAGGCAGGCGCACGTTGCATAAAGCCGGTATCAAACAGGGAACCCCACCGGTTCTGGTGGCTACTCCCAACTCAAAAGAAGTCATTGGGTACTCCGGGATGTCTTGATGAGCCGTCAGCTGAGCCGCCTGTTGAGCCGCCCGCTCGTTCTCCTGACGTATTCGGTCTTGCACTGGGTTATAGCCCCCATGTTGGTTATGGCATTGGGCGTCGCTTGATAAAGCTTCGGACTCCATGTGCCTGCTGTAACTTGGGCTCCGGTTCTGACGAGGCGGCACTAACCAAGGCGGAGGGGTTGAATGAATCCTATCCCGACTGTAAGAATAGGTCTCCTGCTGGGCCAAGGCCGTCTGGACAAGTTCCCTGATCCTCCGGGTCTCCACTGCTGTTGGATCATCACCGTCCACTAGAAGAGCTGCCAAACGTGCTGATGCTGCGATTAAATTCTCCATGGGGTTGGAAAAGTGACCCTCCGGTATTGGCACATAACGCGGCGGTGCCATGCTCATATGAGGAGGAGGAATCTCCTGACGCTGAGCCGGTCCCCCCGCTCCGGGTGTCATAAACTGATTAGCATTGGGCGGGTTACTTGGGCCAGCTCTGGGTGTGGCAAAAAGAACCCTAGGATCGTAATTCGGAGGTAACCGGGATTGGGTCTTCTGGTGTCTCCTCCTCATTACTTCATTGGACGCATTTAAACTCATTGTGAGCTGATAAGCCTCTGACTGCAACCATTGCGCCCGGGCATCGAGAGCCGCCCGCTCCGTAGCTAGCCTAGTATCCTCAGCTGCTAAGGCCTCCTTGGCCTGAGCTAGCTCCTCACGTACCCGTGCTACCTCTGCGTCATGCTCATCTTTGTTCGCAGGGATAACCATGGCAGTTAACAGGGTCGTAAGCTTATCCATGAGGTCTATCAGTATTTGAGCCGGCGGCTGCACAGGGCCTCCTGCCCCGGCTGCTCCTAACCCGGAAGTGATTGCGGCCGCTGCTGTAGAATTTTGTCCGGGTTGGGTCCCAGCCATAAAGACTCCTGCCCAATTTGGCGACTCACAGAGGTCCGGAATACTAAGGCCATCGAAACAACCCCCGAGCGCACCATCTTGAACTTGATACAAAGAATCTGTTGAACCGGTGGACGAATCACCATCAAAGGGGACAGTCGTCTCACGACCATCTTCAGGACCTTCAGAAAGCTCTTCTCCGTGGACGCAGCCCACAAAGACATGCTTCCTGCCGGGTTGAACTCGAGCGGGTTTCGCACGCTGAGCCGTCTCGACGAGGTCGGTGCAGTTGTCCGGCTCAGGCCCCGGCTCAGCAATCCGGCCGATAAAGACGTGGATCCCTCCAAAGGGGACCCGGTACCCGTACTCAATTGAGCCGGCGTCAGGGCCCCAGCCTTCATCATCGATGTAGATCTTGCCGCGACGACTTTTGGTCATCCGGCCCACTACGTATCCCTTGAGCCCTTCGAAGTTGCCCTTCAAGAACTCAAATCCAGCGTGCGCTGGCCCCACGGTGGGAGCCAACTGTCATGGAATTGTCACATCAAATGTCCTCGTGAAACAACTTAGTTGTGGAGCCATCGCAACTAGTAAGCTTGAAGGGGTTAAACGGGACAAAGGACACGAGAGGGTTTATACTAGTTTGGCCCCTTACGGTGAAGGTAAGGCCTACGTCTAGTTGGGTTGGTATTGATGTTTCGATGACCAGGGAGCGAGATATGCTATGCCTGGCTCTTGATGAGTTGTTTCTTGCCCTAAGCCACCAGCGGGTCATCCCCTTATATACACGGGTCGACGCCCTGTGGCTTACAGAGTCCCGGCCGACTCATAAACAATGTCTGGCTCGGTGACTAGTTAAGCCTACCTTATGATACAAGTAATATTATTACAGCGGGTTACTACAACGGGCCTTAAGCTCTCTATGAACCGCCATCTTCATACTTTGTCTTGGGCTTCTCTCTGGTGAGTCCTCTTTGCGTAACCCGGCCCCTCCTGGGCGGCTTACACAAATAGTTATATCCCCAACATAAACCGTTAGCCATAGTATTCGAAGTAATCATTGGCGTGACAACTTCATGAGGACACAATGATGGAGATCATGATGATGGAGATCATGGTGTCATGCCGGTGAGGATGATAATCATGGCGCCCCGAAGATGGACATCAAAAGGAGCAAAAATGATATTGGCCATATCATGTCACTATTTGATTGCATGTGATGTTTATCATGTTTTTGCATCTTATTTGCTTAGAACGATGGTAGTAAATAAGATGATCTCTCATAATAATTTCAAGAAAGTGTTCCCCCTAACTGTGCACCGTTGCGAAAGTTCGTTGTTTCGAAGCACCACGTGATGATCGGGTGTGATAGATTCTAACGTTCACATACAACGGGTGTAAGACAGATTTACACATGCAAAAACACTTAGGTTGACTTGACGAGCCTAGCATGTACAGACATGGCCTCGGAACACAAGAGACCGAAAGGTCGAACATGAGTTGTATAGAAGATCCAATCAACATGAAGATGTTCACTGATGATGACTAGTCCGTCTCACGTGATGATCGGACACGGCCTACTTGACTCGGATCATGGATCACTTAGATGACTAGAGGGATGTCAATCTGAGTGGGACTTCATTAAATAACTTGATTAGATGAACTTAATTATCATGAACTTAGTCTAAAACTTTTGCAAAATGTCTTGTAGATCAAATGGCCCACGCTAATCTTGCCCTCAACTTCAACGCGTTCCTAGAGAAAGCCACGTGGAAAGACGATGGCAGCAACTATACGGACTGGGTCTAGAAGTTGAGGATCATCCTCATAGCTACCAAAAGAGCATATGTCCTAGATGCACTGCTAGGTGAAGCACCCGTTTTCCCAGCAACTCAAGACGTTATGAACGCCCGGCAGTCGCATAGTGATGATTACTTCCTGGTTCAGTGCGGCATGCTTTACAGCTTAGAACCGGGGCTCCAAAAGCGTTTTGAGCAACACGGAGCATATGAGATGTTCCAAGAGCTGAAAATGGTTTTCCAAGCTCATGCCCGGGTCGAGAGATATGAAGTCTCCGACAAGTTCTACAGTTGTAAGATGGAGGAGAATAGTTCTGTTAGCGAGCACATACTCAAAATGTCTGGGTTGCACAACCGCTTGTCTCGGCTGGGATTTAACCTCCCGAATGACGCGGTCATTGACAGAATCCTTCAGTCGCTCCCACAAAGCTACAAGAGCTTTGTGATGAACTACAATATGCAGGGGAGTGTGAAAACTATTCCTGAGGTATTTTCAATGCTGAAATCAGCGGAGGTAGAAATCAAAAAGAAACATCAAGTGTTGATCGTCAATAAAACCACTAGTTTCAAGAAAGGCAAGGGTAAGAAGAACTTCAAGAATGACGGCAAGGGAGTTGCCGCGCCCGGTAAGCCAGTTGCCGGGAAGAAGCCAAAGCATGGACCCAAACCTGAGACTGAGTGCTTTTATTGCAAAGGAAGAAGCCAAAGCATGGACCCAAACATGAGACTGACTGCCCCAAGTACTTAGCGGACAAGTAGGCCGGCAACACCAAAGGTATATGTGATATACATGTAATTGATGTGTACCTTACCGGCACTCGTAATAGCTCCTGGGTATTTGATACCGGTGCGGTTGCTCATATTTGTAACTCAAAACAGGAGCTGTGGAATAAACGGAGACTGGCGAAGGAGGAGGTGACGATGCACGTCGGCAATGGTTCCAAGGTCGATGTGATCGTCGTCGGCACGCTACCTCTACATTTACCTATGGGATTAGTTTTAAACCTCAGTAATTGTTATTTAGTGCCAGCTTTGAGCATGAACATTGTATCTGGATCTCGTTTAATACGAAATGGCTACTCATTTAAATCCGAGAATAATGTTTGTTCTATTTATACGAGAGATATGTTTTATGGTCATGCCCTGCTGGTCAATGGTTTATTCTTAATGAATCTCGAACGTGATGTTACACATATTCATAGTGTGAATACCAAAAGATGTAAGATTGATAATGATAGTCCCACATATCTGTGGCATTGCCGCCTTGGTCACATTGGTGTCAAACGCATGAAGAAGCTCCATACAGATGGACTTTTGGAGTCTCTTGATTTCGAATCATTAGACACGTGCGAACCATGCCTCATGGGTAAAATGACCAAGACTCCGTTCTCCGAAACAATGGAGCGAGCAACCAACTTATTGGAAATCATACATACTGATGTGTGCGGTCCAATGAGCGTTGAGGCTCGCAGAGGCTATCATTATGTTCTCACTCTCACTGATGACTTAAGTAGATATGGGTACGTCTACTTGATGAAACACAAGTATGAGACCTTTGAAAAGTTCAAGGAATTTCAGAATGAGGTAGAGAATCAACGTGGCCAAAAAAATGCAGTTCTGAGGATCAGATCGTGGGGGAGAATATTTAAGTCACGAGTTTGGTACGCACTTAAGGAAATGTGGAATTGTTTCACAACTCACGGCGCCTGGAACACCTCAACGAAATGGTGTGTCCAAACGTCGTAATCGCACTCTATTGGATATGGTGCGGTCTATGATGTCTCTTACCGATTTACCGCTATCATTTTGGGGATACACTTTAGAGACAGCTACATTCACTTTAAATAGGGCACCGTCTAAATCCGTTGAGACGACACCGTATGAATTATGGTTTGGAAACAAACCTAAGCTGCCGTTTCTAAAAGTTTGGGGATGTGATGCTTATGTCAAAAAACTTCAACCTGAAAAGCTCGAACCCAAGTCGGAAAAATGCGTCTTCATAGGATACCCTAAGGAAACCATTGGGTATACCTTCTACCTTAGACCGAAGGCAAGATCTTTGTTGCCAAGAACGGGTCCTTTCTGGAGAAAGAGTTTCTCTCAAAAGAAATAAGTGGGAGGAAAGTAGAACTCGATGAAGTACTACCTCTTGAACCGGTAAGTAGCGCATCTCAGGAAGATGTTCCCGTGGCGCCAACACCGACTGGAGAGGAAGTTAATGATGATGATCAAGGTACTTCGGATCAAGTTACTACTAAACTTCGTAGGTTCACAAGGACACGTTCCACACTAGAATGGTATGGCAACCCTGTCCTAGAAATCATGTTTTTAGACAATGGTGAACCTTCGAACTATGAAGAAGCGATGGTGGGCCTAGATTCCAACAAATGGCTAGAAGCCATGCAATCCGAGATAGGATCCATGTATGAAAACAAAGTATGGACTTTGGCAGACTTGCCCGACGATCGGCGAGCGATAGGAAACAAGTGGATCTTTAAGAAGAAGACGGACGCGGATGGTAATGTTACCATCTATAAGGCTGGACTTGTCGCTAAGGGTTATCGACAGGTTCAAGGGGTTGACTATGATGAGACTTTCTCTCCCGTAGCGAAGCTGAAGTCCGTCCGAATCGTGTTAGCAATTGCTGCATACTATGATTATGAGATATGGCAAATGGACGTCAAAACGGCATTCCTTAACGGCTATCTTAAGGAAGAATTGTATATGATGCAGCCGGAAGGTTTTGTCGATCCTAAGAATGCTAACAAGGTATGCAAGCTCCAGCGATCCATTTATGGGTTGGTGCAAGCATCTCGGAGTTGGAACATTCGCTTTGATGGGATGATCAAAGCGTTTGGGTTTATGCAGACTTATGGAGAAGCCTGCGTTTACAAGAAAGTGAGTGGGAGCTCTGTAGCATTTCTCATATTATATGTGGACGACATACTTTTGATGGGAAATGATATAAAACTTTTGGACAGCATAAAGGCCTACTTGAATAAGTGTTTTTCAATGAAGGACCTTCGAGAAGTTGCTTACATATTAGGCATCAAGATCTATAGAGATAGATCGAGACGCCTCATAGGTCTTTCACAAAGCACATACCTTGATAAGATATTGAAGAAATTCAATATGGGTCAGTCCAAGAAGGGGTTCTTGCCTGTGTTGCAAGGTGTGAAATTGAGCTCGGCTCAGTGCCCGACCACGGCAGAAGATAGAGAAAAGATGAGTGTCATCCCCTATGCCTCGGCTATAGGGTCTATTATGTATGTCATGCTGTGTACCAGACCTGATGCAAAACCTTGCCATAAGTTTGGTAGGAAGGTACCAAAGTAATCCCGGCATGGAACACTGGACAGCGGTCAAGAATATCCTAAAGTACCTGAAAAGGACTAAGGATATTTTTCTCGTTTATGGAGGTGACGAAGAGGTCGCCGTAAAGGGTTACGTTGATGCTAGCTTCGACACAGATCTGGATGACTCTAAGTCACAAACCGGATACGTGTATATTTTGAATGGTGGGGCAGTAAGCTGGTGCAATTGCAAGCAAAGAGTCGTGGCGGGATCTACATGTGAAGCGGAGTACACGGCAGCCTCGGAGGCAGCACATGAAGCAATCTGGATGAAGGAGTTCATTACCGACCTAGGAGTTATTCCCAATGCGTCTGGGCTGATGACTCTCTTCTGTGACAACACTAGAGCCATTTCCCTTGCCAAGGAGCCCAGGTTTCACAAGAAGACCAGGCACATCAAGCGTCGCTTCAACTCCGATCCATTCGTGAAAATGTTCAAGATGGAGACATAGATATTTGCAAAGTGCATACGGATCTGAATGTCGCAGATCCGTTGACTAAACCTCTTCCGCGAGCAAAACATGATCAACACCAGAACTCTATGGGTGTTCGATTCATCACAATGTAACTAGATTATTGACTCTAGTGCAAGTGGGAGACTGTTGGAAATATGCCCTAGAGGCAATAATAAAATGGTTATTATTATATTTCCTTGTTCATGATAATTGTCTATTGTTCATGCTATAATTGTGTTATCCGAAAATCGTAATACATGTGTGAATACATAGACCACAACATGTCCCTAGTGAGCCTCTAGTTGACTAGCTCGTTGATCAACAGATAGTCATGGTTTCCTGACTATAGACATTGGATGTCGTTGATAACAGGATCACATCATTAGGAGAATGATGTGATGGACAAGACCCAATCCTAAGCATAGCACAAGATCATGTAGTTCGTTAGCTAAAGCTTTTCTAATGTCAAGTATCAGTTTCTTAGACCATGAGATTGTGTAACTCCCGGATACCGTAGGAGTGCTTTGGGTGTACCAAACGTCACAACGTAACTGGGTGACTATAAAGGCACACTACAGGTATCTCCGTAAGTGTCTATTGGGTTAGCACGAATCGAGACTGGGATTTGTCACTCCGTATGATGGAGAGGTATCTCTGGGCCCACTCGGTAATGCATCATTATAATGAGCTCAATGTGACCAAGTGGTTGGTCACGGGATCATGCATTACGTACGACTCCATCAACCCCGTTCACTTGAACGCTTCCGCTCGCGATCTACAAGGGTATGTAGATGCACTCCTATCTCTCTCGTTGCTAGATGACTCCATAGATTGATCTTGGTGATGCGTAGAAAAATTTTATTTTCTGCAACGATCCGCAACATGGTTAACCCTAAGGTGCGCTTATGTGCAGGTCATCTACACTCGTCGTTTTGGTTGATTCTGGCCCATCTCATTGGCTATTGCTCACCATTTTGAGGTCCTTGAGCGATTTCCATGATTATTGATCCCCGAGGTACGTTTACATGTAGGTCATCAACACTAGTAGTTTTAGCCAATTTTGGCCCGTTTCGTGGACTATTACTCACCATTTTGGGGTCTCGATGTGATTTCCACGATTGATGAACCTCGGGGTGCATTTACCTATCGGTCATCAATACTCGCATGTTTGGCCGATTCGGACCCATTTCATGGACTATTACTCACCGTTTTGGTATCCCGAAACGATTTTCTTGGTTGATGAACCCCAAGGAGCGCTTACATGCATGATATTAACACTCGCCGTTTTGGCCAATTCTGGCCTGTTTCATGGACAATTACTCACCGGTTTGGGGTCCTAGAGCGATTTTTATGGTTGCTGAACCCAAAGGTGCACTTACGTATCGTTCATCAACACTCATTGTTTTGCCTGATTCTAACCCGTTTCATGGACTATTACTCACCATTTTGGGGTAAGGAGCAATTTCCATGGTTACTGAACCCTGAGGTGCACTTATGTGCAGGTCATTAACACTCGCTATTTTGGCCGATTCTGTCCCGTTTCGTGGACTATTACTCACAGTTTTGGGGTCCTGGGGCAATTTCTATGATTGACGATCCCCGGGGTGCATGTCGTTCATTAACACTCGCCGTTTTGGCCAATTCTAGCCCGTTTCATGGGCTATTACTCACCGTTTTGGGGTCCCTCTTTGATTTCCATGGTTGTCGAAATCAAAGGTACTATTAGGTGCAGGTCATCAACACTCGCCGTTTCCTGGGGCGATTTTCATGGTTGTTGAACCCTAAGGTGTGCTTATGTGCAGGTCATCAACACTAGTTGTTTTGGTTGATTCTGGCCTGTCTAATTGGCTATTGCTTACCATTTTGAGGTCCTAGAGAGATTTCCACGATTATTGATCCCCGAGGTGTGTTTACGTGTAGGTCATCAACAGTAGCAGTTTTGGCCGATTTTGGCGCGTTTTGTGGACTATTACTCACTATTTTGGGGTCTCGGTGCAATTTCCACGATTGATGAACCTCGGGGTGCATTTACCTATCGGTCATCAACACTCACAGGTTTGGCCGATTCTGGCCCGTTTCATGGGCTATTACTCACTGTTTTGCGGTCCTCGGGCGAATTCCATGGTTGTTGTACCCTAAGGTGCGCTTATATGCAGGTCATCAACACTAGCAGTTTTGGCCGATTTTGGCGTGTTTCTTGGACTATTACTCACCATTTTGGGGCCTCAGTGCGATTTACACGATTGATGTACCTCGGGGTGCATTTACCTATCGGTCATCAACACTTGCAGGTTTGGCCGATTCTGGCCCGTTTCATGGGCTATTACTCACCGTTTTGGGGTCGTGGGGCGATTTCCATGGTTGTTGACCCCTAAGGTGTGCTTATGTGCAGGTCATCAACACTCGTCGTTTTGGTTGATTCTGGCCCGTCTCATTGGCTATTGCTCACCATTTTGACGTCCTGGAGCGATTTCCACGATTATTGATCCCCGAGGTGCGTTTACGTGTAGGTCATCAACACTAGCAGTTTTGGCCGACTTTGGCGCGTTTCGTGGACAATTACTCACCATTTTGGGGTCTCGGTGCAATTTCCACGATTGGTGAACTTCGGGGTGCATTTACCTATCGGTCATCAACACTCACAGGTTTGGCCGATTTTGGCCCGTTTCATGGGCTGTTACTCACCGTTTTGGGGTCCTGGGGCGATTTCCATTGTTGTTGAACCCTAAGGTGCGCTTATGTGCAGGTCATAAACACTCATCGTTTTGGTTGATTCTGGCCCGTCTCATTGGCTATTGCTCACCATTTTGAGGTCATGGAGAGATTTCCACGATTATTGATCCCCGAGGTGCGTTTATGTGTACATCATCAACACTAGCAGTTTTGGCCAACTTTGGCGCATTTTGTGGACTATTACTCACCATTTTGGGGTCTCAGAGGGATTTCCATGATTGATGAACCTCGGGGTGCATTTACCTATCGGTCATCAACACTCGCAGATTTGGCCTATTCTGGCACGTTTCATGGGCTATTACTCACGTTTTGGGGTCGTGGAGCGATTTCCATGGTTGCTGAACCCTAATGTACGCTTATGTACAGTTCATCAACACTCGTCGTTTTGGTTGATTCTGGTCTGTCGCATTGCCTATTTCTCACCATTTTGAGGTCCTGGAGCGATTTCCATGATTAATGATTCCCGAGGTGCGTTTACGTGTAGGTCATCAACACTAGAAATTTTGGCCGATTTTGGCGCGTTTCATGGACAATTACTCACCATTTGGGGGTCTCGGTGCAATTTCCGTGATTGGTGAACCTCGGGGTGCATTTACCTATCGGTCATCAACACTCACAGGTTTGGCCGATTCTGGCCCATTTCATGGGCTATTACTCACCGTGTTGGGTCCTGGGGTGATTTCCATGGTTGTTGAACCCTAAGGTGCGCTTATGTGCAGGTCATCAACACTCGTCGTTTTGGTTGATTCTGGCCCGTCTCACTGGCTATTGCTCGCCATTTTGAGGTCCTGGAGCGATTTCCACAATTATTGATCCCCGAGGAGCGTTTGCGTGTAGGTCATCAACACTAGAAATTTTGGCCGATTTTGGCGCGTTTCGTGGACCATTACTCGCCATTTTGGGGTCTCGGTGCGATTTCCACGATTGATGAACCTCGGGGTGCATTTACCTATCGGTCATCAACACACACAGGTTAGGCCGATTCTGGCGTGTTTCATGGGCTATTACTCACTGTTTTGGGGTCTTGGGGCAGTTTCCATGGTTGTTGAACCCTAAGGTGCGCTTATGTGCATGTCATCAACGCTCGTCGTTTTGGTTGATTCTGGCCCGTCTCATTGGCTATTGCTCACCATTTTGAGGCCCTGGAGCAATTTCCATGATTATTGATCCCCGAGGTGCGTTTACGTGTAGGTCATCAACACTAGCAGTTTTGGCTGACTTTGGCCCGTTTCGTGGACTATTACTCGCCATTTTAGGGTCTCGGTGCGATTTCCATGATTGATGAACCTCGGGTGCATTTACCTATCGGTCGTCAACACTCACAGGTTAGGCCAATTCTGGCATGTTTCATGGGCTATTACTCACTGTTTTGGCGTCGTGTGGCGATTTCCATGGTTGTTGAACCCTAAGGTGCGCTTATGTGCATGTCATCAACACTAGGAGTTTTGGCCGATTTTGGCGCGTTTCTTCGACTATTACTCACCATTTTGGGGTCTCAGTGCGATTTACACGATTGATGAACCTCGGGGTGCATTTACCTATCGGCCATCAACACGATTCTGGCCCGTTTTATGGGCTTTTACTGTTGGGGAATGTAGCAGAAATTCAAAATTTTCTATGCATCACCAAGATTAATCTATGGAGATTCTAGGAACAAGAGAGAGGGGAGTGTATCTTCATACCCTTGAAGACCGCGATGCGGAGGCGTTACAAGAACGCGGTTGGAGAATTCGTACAGGCAGCGATTCAGATCGCGGTCGATTCTGATCTAAGCACCGAACAACGGCGCCTCCACGTTCAACACACGTGCAGCCCGGTGACGTCTCCCATGCCTTTATCCAGCAAGGAGGAGGGAAGGGTTGGGGAAGACAACTCCAGCAGCAGCACGACGGCGTGGTGGTGGTGGAGCAGCATGGTTTCTAGCAGGGCTTCGCCAAGCACTACGAAGGACGAGGATGTGGAGATATAGGCATGCGCCGAGAGAGAGAG
>NC_041389.1:11781045-11784247 GCF_002162155.2 Triticum dicoccoides
GGCAGCCCAAAAAACCCACTATATATAGAGGAGGGGAGGTGGTTGCGCCCCCTCTAGGGTTCCCACCCTAGGGGGTGCGGCAGCCCTAGATGGGATTGGAGGGGGCGGCCAGGAGGGGGAGAGAGACTCGTGTCTTTGGCAGCCCCAAAACCCCCACAATGCATAGGAGGAGGGGAGGTGGCTGCGCCCCCTCAAGGGTTCCCACCCTAGGGGGTGCGGCAGCCCTAGATGGGACTTGGAGGGGGCGGCCAGGAGGGGGAGAGAGGGGGCGTGCCCTAGGGTGGGCCTTTAGGCCCATCTGCGCCTAGGGTTTCCCCTCTCACCTCCTAGCTGCGCCTTGGGCCTTGATGCGAGGCGCACCAGCCCACTCACGGGCTGGTCCCTTCCCACTCTTGCCCATGCAAGCCTCCGGGGCTACTGGCCCCTCCAGGTGGACCCCCGGAACCCTTCCGGTGGTCCCGGTACATTACCAGTGACGCCCGAAATACATCCGGTGGCCACAACCTCACTTCCTATATATTATTCTTTACCTCCAGACCATTCTGGAACTCCTCGTGACATCCGGGATCTCATCCGAGACTCCGAACAACATTCGGTAACCACATAAAAATTCCCTTATAACCCTAGCGTCATTGAACCTTAAGTGTGTAGACCCTACGGGTTCGGGAATCATGCAGACATGACCGAGATAGCTCTCCGGCCAATAACCAACAGCGGGATCTGGATATCCATGTTGGCTCCCACATGTTCCACGATCATCTCATCGGCTGAACCATGATGTCGGGGATTCAAGCAATCCCGTATACAATTCCCTTTGTCAATCGGTATGTTACTTGGCCGAGATTCAACCGTCGGTATCCCAATACCTCGTTCAATCTTGTTACCGGCAAGTCACTTTACTAGTTCCGTAATGCATGATCCCGTGACCAGCTACTTAGTCACATTGAGCTCATTATGATGATGCATTACCGAGTGGGCCCAGAGATACCTCTCCATCATACAGAGTGACAAATCCCAGTCTCGACTCGTGCCAACCCAATAGACACTTTCGGAGATACCTGTAGTGCACCTTTATAGCCACCCACTTACATTGTGACGTTTGGTACACCCAAAGCATTCCTACGTATCCGAGAGTTACACAATCTCATGGTCTAAGGAAATGATACTTGACATTAGAAAAAGCTTTAGCAAACGAACTACACGATCTTGTGCTATGCTTAGGATTGGGTCTTGTCCATCACATCATTCTCCTAATGATGTGATCCCGTTATCAATGACATCTAATGTCCATGGTCAGGAAACCATAACCATCTATTGATCAACGAGCTAGTCAACTAGAGGCTCACAAGGGACATGTTGTGGTCTATGTATTCACACATGTATTACGGTTTCCGATTAATACAATTATAGCATGAATAATAGACAATTATCATGAACAAGGAAATATAATAATAACCTTTTTATTATTGCCTCTAGGGCATATTTCCAACAATTACTCACCATTTTGGGGTCCTGGGGCGATTTCCATGGTTGTTGAACCCTAAGGTGCGCTTATGTGCAAGTCATGAACACTCGTCATTTTGGTTGATTTTGGCCCGTCTCATTGGCTATTGCTCACCATTTTGAGGTCCTGGAGCGATTTCCACGATTATTGATCCCCGAGATGTGGTTACATGTAGGTCATCAACACTAGTAGTTTTCGCTGATTTTGGCATGTTTCGTGGACTATTACTCACCATTTTGGGGTCTCGATGTGATTTCCACGATTGATGAACACCGGGTGCATTTACCTGTCAGTCATGAACACTCGCAGGTTTGGCTGATTCTGGCCCATTTCATGGGCTATTACTAACCGCTTTGGGGTCCTGGGGCGATTTCCATGGTTGTTGAACCCTAAGGTGCGCTTATGTGCAGGTCATAAACACTCATCATTTTGGTTGATTCTGGACAGTCTCATTGCCTATTGCTCACCATTTTCAGGCCCTGGAGCAATTTCCACGATTATTGATCCCCGAGTGCGTTTACGTGTAGGTCATCAACACTAGTAGTTTTGGCCGATTTTGGTGCGTTTCGTGGACTATTACTCACCATTTTTCGGGTCTCGATGCGATTTCCATGATTGATGAACCTCAGGGTGCATTTACCTATCGGTCATCAAGACTTGCAGGTTTGGCCGATTTGGGGCCGTTTCGTGGACTATTACTCACCGTTTTGGGGTCCCGAAACAATTTTCTTGGTTGATGAACCCCAAGGAGCGCTTACATGCATGATATTAACACTCGCCGTTTTGGCCGCTTCTGGCCTGTTTCATGGACAATTACTCACCGGTTTGGGGTCCTAGAGCGATTTTTATGATTGCTGAACCCAAAGGTGCGCTTATTTATCGTTCATCAACACTCACCGTTTTGGCCGATTCTGGCCCGTTTCATTGACTATTACTCACTGTTTTGCGGTAAGGAGCAATTTCCATGGTTATTGAACCCCGAGGTGCACTTGTGTGTAGGTCATTAACACTCGCTATTTTGGCCGATTATGGCCCGTTTCGTGGACTATCACTCACAGTTTTGGGGTCCTGGAGCGATTTCCACGATTGACGATCCCCGGAATGCGCTTACATGTCGTTCATTAACACTCGCCGTTTTGGCCAATTCTAACCCGTTTCATGGGCTATTACTCACTGTTTTGGGGTCCCTGTGCGATTTCCATGGTTGTTGAAATCAAAGGTGCTATTACGTGCAGGTCATCAACACTCGCCGTTTTGGCTAATTTGGACCGTCTCATGGGCTATTGCTCACCATCTTGGGGTCCTGGAGCGATTTCCACGATTAATGATCCCCAAGGTGCGTTTACGTGTAGGTCATCAACACTAGCAATTTTGGCCGATTTTGGCGCGTTTCATGGACAATTACTCACCATTTTGGGGTCTTGGTGCAATTTCCACGATTGATAAACCTCGGGGTGCATTTACCTATCGGTCATCAACACTCATAGGTTTGGTCGATTCTGGCCCGTTTCATGGGCTATTACTCACCGTTTTGGGGTCCTGGGGCGATTTCCATGGTTGTTGAACCCTAAGGTGCGCTTATGTGCAGGTCATCAACACTCGTCGTTTTGGTTGATTCTGGCCCATCTCATTGGCTATTGCTCACCATTTTGAGGTCCTGGAGCGATTTCCACGATTATTGATCCCCGAGGTGCGTTT
>NC_041389.1:11784619-11785125 GCF_002162155.2 Triticum dicoccoides
CCTATGGCGATTTCCATGGTTGTTGAACCCTAATGTGCGCTTATGTGCACGTCATCAACACTAGCAGTTTTGGCCGATTTTGGCGCGTTTCTTGGACTATTACTCACCATTTTGGGGTCTCAGTGTGATTTCCATGATTGATGAACCTCGGGGTGCATTTACCTATCGGTCATCAACACTCGCAGGTTTGGCCGATTCTGGCCCGTTTCATGGGCTATTACTCACTGTTTTGGGGTCCTGGGGCGATTTCCATGGTTGTTGAACCCTAAGGTGCGCTTATGTGCAGGTCATCAACACTCGTCGTTTTGGTTGATTCTGGCCCGTCTCATTGGCTATTGCTCACCATTTTGAGGTCCTGGAGCAATTTCCACAATTATTGATCCCCGAGGTGCGTTTACGTGTAGGTCATCAACACTAGTAGTTTTGCTGATTTTGGCATGTTTCATGGACTATTACTCACCATTTTGGGGTCTCGATGCGATTTCCACGATTGATGAACCTCGGGG
>NC_041389.1:11785810-11895004 GCF_002162155.2 Triticum dicoccoides
CTATCAGTCATCAACACTCGCAGTTTTGACTGATTCTGGCCCGTTTCATGGGTTATTACTCACCGTTTTGGGGTCCTGGGGCGATTTCCATGGTTATTGAATCCTAAGGTGCGCTTATGTGCAAGTCATCAACACTCATCGTTTTGGTTGATTCTGGCCCGTCTAATTGGCTATTGCTCACCATTTTGAGGTCCTGGAGCGATTTCCACGATTATTGATCCCCAAGGTGTGTTTACGTGTAGGTCATCCACACTGGTAGTTTTGGCCGATTTTGACGCGTTTTGTGGATATTACTCACCATTTTGGGGTCTCGATGCGATTTCCACGATTGATGAACCTCGGGGTGCATTTACCTATCGGACATCAACACTCGCAGGTTTGGCCGATTCGGCCCATTACGTGGACTATTACTCACCGTTTTGGGGTCCCGAAACGATTTTCTTGGTTGATGAACCCCAAGGAGCGCTTACATGCATGATATTAACACTCGCGGTTTTGGACGATTCTGACTTGTTTCGTGGACAATTATTCACCGATTTGGGGTCCTAGAGCGATTTTTATGGTTGCTGAACCCAAAGGTGCGCTTACGTATCGTTCATCAACACTCACCGTTTTGGCCGATTCTGACCCGTTTCATGGACTATTACTCACCGTTTTGGGGTAAGGAGCAATTTCCATGGTTACTGAACCCCGAGGTGCACTTATGTGCAAGTCATTAACACTCGCTATTTTGGCCGATTCTGGCCCGTTTCGTGGACTATTACTCATAGTTTTAGGGTCCTGAAGCGATTTCCATGATTGACGATCCCCGGGGTGCGCTTATGTTGTTTCTGCACCGCATATGTGTTCTTGCTGAACATAACGGAAGACTTGTCGTAGTTCACAATATGTCTCGAGCACACCTCATATAGATTTATCATGTTCTGCAGATGTATGGCACTCTCTCATGAAGCTTTCATAAGTACCAAACAGTCATCTGCAAATAGTAGATGTTCAAGCAACGAAGAAAACCCCTCGGCAACAATCAAAAAAAGATATGGTGATAGAGGATCACCTTGATGGAGACCTCTTTGGGGCACCACCGCATCTGTGCATTCTCCATTCACCTTAAACTTGTATGACACGGTGGAGATACATAGCATTACAAGCTTAATCCACCTCTCCTCAAAGCTGAGCTAGTACATCATCTTCTCCAAGAAGCCCCACTCCACCCTATTATATGCCTTGCTCATATCCAACTTCACCGCGACATAGCCATCTTTTCCCGTTCTCTTATTCTGCATGTAATGGGTACATTCATAAGCAAGCAAGATATTATCCGTGATCAAGCGGCCCGGTACGAAAGCGCTCTAGTTTGTTGAAATGATGTCAGTGAGTATTTGTTTCAGCCGGTTAGCAAGTACCTTCGAGGTAAGCTTATAAACCACATTGCAAAGACTAATGGGCCTCAAGTCCTTCATGCTCTCCGGTTTATGCACCTTCGGTATGAGGACAACACATATATCATTCCAACCTTCAGGCATAGGACCCCCATTAATCACACTCAGAACTTTAGTAGTCACATTCTCTCCCACAATATTCCAACATTTTTATAAAAGATAGATGGCATACCATCCGGACCCGGGGCCTTTAGGTCTCCAATACTCTGTAAGGCATCAACAATCTCCTTTTCTGTGAACGCCTCGCCGAGTAAGGCATTCATTTGCGGAGTCACTCGGGGGTCAACGTGACCCAAGAGCTCCTTCGTCCTCGTACCTGCATGGGAGGTAAAAAGATTCAAAAAATAGTTTGTCACCACATCTTTCATGGCCCCCTCTTCCTCCACCATTGTACCATCCTCCTTCTTCAACCTCCTAATCTTATTCCTTCGCTTTCTCTTTGAGGCTGTTGCATGGAAGAATTTTGTGTTTCTATCCACGCACTTCAGCCAATGTACATGTGCACGTTGCCTCCAATAGGTTTCTCTTTGCTCCTCCAATCGGTCCCGCTTGAATCGCAACACCTCCTGTCTACTAACTTGCTCCGGCCCAATGTTATCATGTCTACACCTATCTAACTCCTTTGTTCTGTAGATTCTCTTTTCTAGGTCCCCTAGGATATTTCTACTCCAATCAACAAGGTCTCTCATCACTCCTCTTGTCACCTCTGCTACCTTCTTATCACTGCCCGACATCTCTCCCTCCCACTTGTTTCGAACCAGTTCTCGACACATCTCCTTTTCAAGCAATCTCGCTTCGAATTTGGGCTCCAAACTCCTCGTCGACCCCCTTCTTAGCCTAGCAGCCCCTTGCAGTTCAATAATTATCGGGCAATGATCCGAGTGCCGAGGGTCTCCATTGATGACACGGAATGCTGGAAATCTGTTGCACCAAGTCTGCATGACGACTGTCCTATCTAGTCTTTCTTTAATGTACCGGGAAGCATCATGACTAAGATTTCGCCAAGTGAAGGTGTCCCCCACAAGGTTGAGATCTCGCAGCTCACACACCTCTAGAGCCGCTTTAAACCGGTCCATGCAAACTTGATATCGTGGTGCTCCTCCATCCTTCTCCCACGAATGTAGAATTTCGTTGAAATCTCCGGCACACAGCCAAGGCTTATTGCTTTGGTGTTTCAGGTTTCGCAGCAACTTCCACGTCTTATCTTTCTCATCATGTTTTGGTTCTCCATAAATCCCTATGAACCGCCAAACGAATCCATGTGATTCAGTAATTTCCGTGTCAATATGGTACCGAGAGATAAACCCAATTAGCTTGAGATTAGCTTGAGATTAACTTGATTCTTCCAAAACAAGTCTAGTCCACCACTCTGTCCCTCGCAGTCTTTTACAATCATATTGGTCATGCCCATCTTCCACCTCAACCATTCCAGTCTGGCACGCACCATCTTTGTTTCCGACAAAAAAAGCATGTCGGGGTCCTCCTCCTTCTGAAGTTCCACAAGGCTGCAAATTGCTAGGCCGTTCCCCAACCCCCGCCAATTCCATGAGATAAGCTTCATTGGTTCCCGCAGGGTTGTCCCAGCAACCCCGCATCCCCACATTTCTTTGTGCCTTCGTCTCCCTCCTTGTCACTCCCCCCTCCCTTTGTATTCTTTGCCCCCACCCACCCCTCCTCCCCATTCCATCAATATCCATGTCCTCTCCCTTCCTCTTCTCATGATGACCACTGATGCGGCAACACCCGTACTCTCCCTTGACACACGCTTAAACGTGTCGTTCCTGCCCTTCTCACTCTCTTTTTTAAGGTATGAGCCTTCTCCTCTGCATGCAGCTCCCTCGGCATGTTTTGCTCCCCTCTCTACCCCTGCAGACGGGTCCCCTTGCTTGTTTGGGACTGCCTTGTTTGTGGTTGCACCCACTGATCCTCCCGCTTACTCCAAAGCACCAAAACTCGGGCATTTTTGCTCTTTTCCTCACCCTTTTCCTTATTTTGTTGGCCCGCTGCCAGTGTGATCTTTAGAGGACTAGTAACTTCAGTTTCGATCGTGCTCTTCTTCCCATTGTCTCCCCCACTTCCACTCGATTTTTTCCAGGAGTCCACATCACTCCTAGACCTCCCCTCGCTATTGAGCCACCCATATCTCATGCCTGAACTGCCATCACTGTTTTCTCTCCAGTTCACTCTTCCTGCCTCATTGACATGAGCTCTTTCCGGCACATACTTCAGCCATCTTCCAAACTCAACTTGTTGGCCCTTCTTCAGCTTGATGTTGCACTCTCTGTCCACATGACCAAGCTTCCCACAAGTATAGCAGAAATCAGGCTAATATTCGTACCCAAAGTGGCACCAGATCCTCCCTTCATTTCCTTTTTCGATCTCTCTTCATCGGTCATGCCTACCTCCATGTCACTCCCTATTCCCCCTCCTCCGGTTCTACGTCCAGGTACAGTCCCCTCATGAGAGGTTCTGCGACTTTGATCTTCACTTTTACCCTCAAGCATTTACCCAATGCCCTTCCATCCTCGCCAGCATCAACCTCCATCAATTTACCTATTTCTTCCGCCAAGTCTTCTCATACCTCCCTGCACATCATTCCCAATGGAACATTGTAGATTCTCACCCAGATTGGCACCGTGTCGAAAGTGTAATCCTCCGGTGTTTTGCGAGGATCGAAGTCTTCCATCACAAGCAGCTCCTTGCCAAAGGTCCATGGGCCATTATCCAATGCTTTTTCTCTTCCTCGCCTCGTGATGAAAAAGGAACAGGAATCGGTTCTCTCCCATCTCCTCCACCTTAGACTCTTCATCGGGCACCAAATCTTGCCTAGCGCCAGCTCCATACCTCGGTTTATCAGAGAACAACTTCCCCATTGCTTTAGCCACGCTCCCCTTCTGCTCTGACGCTCCTTTGAGAGATTCATGCACTTCAACTTGTCTTCAACGTTGTACATGGCTCCTGACCAACCTCTACACCTTGAAATGGAAGAAATTGAACCATCCCGGAGGAAAATTGGGATGGTGGGAGATGTATGCCCGTGTGCACTGATACACAGAAAGGAAAATTGGGATGGTGAGAGGTGTATGCCCGTGTGCACTTAGGCTTAACGAGGGGCAGGGAAAGGTGAGAATAGCAAGGGGAACACCACCTCAAGGAGGAATCAAAGGGGGATCGGAGAGGGGCCCAGATCGACCCGGCGCCGGGGAAAGGAGCCGCCGCCAGGGGCGAGGAAAACCTAGTCACTCTGCTTGTCCCCAACAGGGACACCACCGTCACGTAGGGGGCAGAACTTTCAGTCCAAACTTACCTAACCTGACCTTGTAACCATCAAGCAAAACGAAAATAAAGGCATGTGGGCTATCATGTACTCACATTTCCTATTTGTAGCAGGTTTCTTATCTACTCCCTCCGTTCCTAAATGTAAGTCTTTTTAGAGACACATACGGATGTATATGGACAGATTTTAGAGTGTAGATTCACTCATTTTGATCCGTATCTAGTCCATAGTGAAATCTTTAAAAAGACTTATACTTAGGAACGGAGGGAGTATATAATAAAAAGAAAAACAGAGACGACAGAAAACAGTGGTAAAATAGGAATGTCGAACAAAGCATGCTTTCTGCACAAAACTAAACCGACGCCAAATACGAGTTTACTAGAGATCCAAAAGGTAATCAGGCGTGCTTGCTCGCTCACCACAAAGACCAAAATTGGAGCAAGTTTGGAGCACGTAGGTACATATCCGTCCCGTTCACAGCAACATGCGGTACATTATTGCTCGACTAGTCCTAAGAGCTTCAACCATAGTTCATTCCACAAGTTAAGACACGCCCACTTTCACAAAAACAAGTGCAGAGTGATCATGTCTCGGATGCAGGTCCCATCTAGTATGGCTCCACCGGTGCGCGGAACTTGAGGCCGGCATACACAGCGGCAGCGCCCAGCTCTTCCTCGATCCTCAGAAGCTGTTCCAATTGGAAAAGAAATAACCCCTTAGTGTAAATTTGGGAAACCGAACAAAGAAAAACAAGACATGATTGCTCAAATAAACACATTACATTGAACAAAAGAATATCAGAAACCACTATCAGTCTAACGCTAAACACAGATGAGAAATCATTCTTAAATGAGCACATTGCATCCAACAAAAGGATAAAAAAGAAAGAATAATTTCTTTTTAGTAATTGCAAGAAGTCTTGTTGGTCTAACAGAATAGCAGTTCAAGAATTACAGGAAAGCCACTTGCCTGGTTGTACTTGGCAAGCCGCTCTGAGCGGCAGGGAGCCCCAGTCTTGATCTGACCCTGTTGCACATGATGAAACATTGGTCAGTTATTCCCGATCGATCCAGAGGAGAAGAAACAGCTGTCACATTAAAATTACTCAAGACAAACAATAAAATGAAGATCATGAAATCATACCGTGGACAAACCAACAGCCAAATCAGCAATGAATGTGTCCTCAGTCTCACCACTGCACACAGCAAATGTACATAAGCATACAAATGGTAATAACAATAGAAACAAGGGGGAAAACGGCGGGGTAACAAGGCGGTATCTCTTATGTACCTCCTGTGACTGGTCATCACACCCCAGCCAGCATGTTTCGACATCTTCACGGCCTCGATACTTTCAGTGACGGATCCAATTTGGTTAACCTACACATGAAAAGGATGAAACAATCAGATCATAATCCCTCCGATCAGGTACTTATTATGGATCGGAAGGAGTACTATGACAACCAAAGGAGAAGAATCAATTAACAGCTTCTGTTTACCTTCAGCAGAAGAGCATTGCATGACTTCTCCTTGATTGCCTTCGCAACTCTCTGCGCAACATAATTATACAACAAATTAACTGTAGTGATCCAACAGAATGAAAATGCCCACCTACACAACAGAAGACAAATCACTCACGGTTGGGTTGGTGACTAGAAGGTCATCACCAACAATCTGAACTTGCTCTCCACATTCTTCAGTCATCTTAGCATAGTGCACCCAGTCATCCTGGTCAAATGGGTCCTCAATCGACACAATGGGGTACTCACTCACGAATGACTTGTATACATTCTTCAGGCTATCTCCAGATATCTTCTGGGAACCATCGTTGTTCTACAGCAAGGGAAAGCAATGTTATAAATGCTCATGAAAAGAGAACAAATTGTTACCACAAAATAAACAATGGGGCTGCTTACCTCTTCCTTGAAGTTGAGGTCATATGTTTTGTCCTTGTCATTGTAGAACTCTGAAGCAGCAACATCCATTCCAATGACAACCTAGAATTTTCCAAAGCAACAAATCTCCTTCAATTACAAACTTAAAGGCTCAGTGAGAAGTGCACTACAACAGATTAATTCAAGCAGACAAACCTTGCCGGTGTATCCAGCCTTTTCAATTGCAGTCTTCAAGAGCTCAAGGCCCTCCTTGTTCTCCTACAACACCCGAAAACAAAAAGAACTCAGATGACACCCCACAAGCATTGACCTCAATTTATAACAACACGGTAGTTCTATACATCCAAACATGACAGTCAGCAACTGTTGTCAAAACACCAAGACATAACAAAGCAAGGAAATCTGATATTAAACCTCCAAGGACAGGGAAATACCTGAATGTTAGGAGCAAAACCACCTTCATCTCCAACATTGGTGGCATCTTGCCCGTACTTCTTCTTGATAACAGACTGTCACAGAAAATGATCCTTTTAGTAAATTTACTTTTTACTACATGATAGCAAAGAGAAAAAGAAGATGAAAGAATTACCTTCAAGTTGTGGTACACTTCAACGCCCATCTTCATTGCCTCCTTGAATGAGGCAGCTCCAGTAGGAAGGATCATGAACTCCTGCAGATATGCAAGTATAGGCATAAATAACATATGTGCGAAAACAACATGAAAGATGTGAAAATCTTAGTTCAGAGCATTGCCTGCATAGCAAGCTTGTTTCCAGCATGGGATCCACCATTGATGACATTGAATGCAGGAACAGGCAAAACCAATTGCTTGTTGCCAGCAAGGTTGGCAATGTGCTGCAGTGAAGAATATATTCATGTTGAAAGACTTTAGGCAATAGCAAACAAATGTAGAATATTAAAAGAGGAGATCAGCAATGATGCACACCTGGTACAGCGGAATCTTCTTGATGCTGGCTCCAGCTTTGCAAATAGCTAGTGACACAGCCAGGATTGCATTAGCACCAAGCTGAATATACAGAAGAAATTGAGCTGTTAGAAGGGGACCTGCATATGGATATTAGCATTGGCACCAAGTAAAACTCGTGGTGGATTATGTACTACCTTCTGCTTGCACCAACCCCATTCGTTTTTGGTTCCATCAAGCTGCTGAACCATAAAGTTGTCGAGCTCAGTTTGAGCTGTAGGGTCCTGTAGAAGGAAATAGAGCACTGAATGAATTATGCATTCAACTCTCATATCACAATAGAGAAGGGGACAATGCTAACCTTGCCAATCAAAGCTGGTGCGATAATCAAGTTCACATTGTCAACAGCCTGTGAAAGAAAAAGAGAAATACATGTAAATACAAAGAAAAGACTAAATTACGCATGCACATGGACTATTCACTACAATAGAAAAAACCAGGATAGCTATAGTGAAACATAAAGACTAAATGATCCTGAGTTGTTTATTACAGGGCAGTATAAATAAGGAAATAAGGCGTGCACAAGAGATATTGCCCATGATGATTCAGTTCATAAATACATAATCCTAAGCTACTACATATAATAAACGGCAATGAGATATAAAAAAATGCAACAACCTACCACATTAACATTAAGAAAACATATCATAGTTCACATTAACATTAAGAAAAAATCTACAACCTGGCACAAACTAGAAATATCAAGTTATACAGCACAAGGAAACATTGTATGGATGAAACCAACATCAAAAAATAACTTGTTCTCACAAACAGGATAACTGAAAAGCTACACTAGCACTGTTTGGTCCATTTGGCATAATAATTTGGTAAACAAGTAGGAAAATTTCAAAAGGTGACAAACAATATTGCTAGTGTAACAACAGCATAGAGTTGAGGCAAAAGAACATATACAGCAGCCACATCAGAGTTAAAGAACTATGACATAGAGTTAAAGAATGTGAAGATAAAGTTCGCTCAAATGGATGTAAACCTTGGAAACACCCTTTCCCAAGTAGTCAGATCCACCGTCTCTCAGTTCCAAAGCTTCATAAACACCTACAGAAGAGGGAAGATTCAGACAAGATTAGTAAAACAAAAACAATACAATAACATTCCGTAAATAATGATCCAAATAAGAGTTTGTGCCTTCACTAGTCAGGAACTCAGGAAACCAAAGCAGAAACTTAAGGTTGAAAAGGAGAGAGTGATGATAATAACAAAATAACTCACCAGTTGATGCACCGCTGGGAACAGCGGCCCTGGCGAAGGTTCCATCTGAGCAGCACACATCAACCTGATGCACAAAACCATGAGATTAGCCAAAATAGTTTACACTTTAGCATTATGCATAGTTTAAACAATAAAATCCGAACAATGTCGCATTTCAAACAAAGCATCACGTTTCACCACAGCTGTAACTAGGACACAAACCATATACTAGCTACATTTAGCTATATATAAACGCAAAGCAGAACGACCAGCCATCTGTGGATACACACTGTGAAAACGTAGAACAGATTCCTAGCAGGCAAAATAAAAAAAAAATGTATGCAGCCCAGCATCTGACTGAACAAACCACCTTGCATCAAATCTACCATATCCTCCCGAAAATAAAAGGCTGATACACCCAAAACCCCTTCGACAACTCATCAATTTACATTTTCGGCACATTACTTTCCACACCAAGTACGGCCATTATGCACAGATCAAACGATGAACACTCGGCAACAACCAGGACACGAAACCATAGTGGCCACATAAACACCGGGCCGATCTGCGAATCCCTGAGACGCATGACGACGTGCAGGCAAAATAAACTAGCACGCGCCACCGCGGCCGGCCAAACAAACCACCTCGCATCGAATCTAGCACATCCACA
This sequence comes from Triticum dicoccoides, assembly GCF_002162155.2. NCBI lineage: Eukaryota > Viridiplantae > Streptophyta > Magnoliopsida > Poales > Poaceae > Triticum > Triticum dicoccoides. Next base: position 11,795,285 of record NC_041389.1, read on the forward strand.
ACCCAGGGAGTCTGGCCGAGGGGCAGCACTAATCTGCATCCTACCGGCCCGCCCGCCCAAAAACCCTCGAATCTAGCGCGTCAGAAACCTACGGCCCGCGCCCCAGCAGCCCCGACCCACGGCCGAATCACAAGATCGAAACCAAGCCGCTGCTGCGTACGCCCGCCGCCCTACCAGATCGAGTCGGACCGGACCACAACGCACAGATCGGGGAGACGGACGGGATGCGCGCGTACCTCGACGGTGGGGTTGCCGCGGCTGTCGAAGATCTGGCGGGCCTTCACGGACTGGATCGTCGCCGCCATGGCCGGGGCTGTAGCTTGGAGAGGAAGAAGCCGAAATAGATCGAAACGAATGGAGCGGAGGGCGGAGAAGGCGAGGAGAGGGGGCTTTAGGCAGGGCCGCCCATTCTTTTTTAGGCCTCGTTCGCTTCAAAGGATTCTAAACCATATGGAAAATTAAAAGCGTAGGAACAGGGAAGCCTTGTAGGTACAATACGGAGGAACTGAAATTAGAGGAAAGAAACAGTGGTTGTGCGTTCTGAACGCCGGATGGATAAACAGAGAGCTGCAGCAGTCGTACTAGTCCTAACCACACATTAGCAGAGTTGTGCTGATTTTTAATTCACATGCTAGCCATTCTTCTCTCACACATAGACCCACACTGCATATTTTATTCAGCTTATCAGTGGGCAGCCTCGGGCTTCCGCCAAAAAAAGAGATCAGGGTAGATGTGTCGATTCCTATGGAATTGACACTGTTAGCAATCCTTTCCTACGGTATACTGTAGCGAATTCCTTTGTAACGAACACAGCAAAGGGAAAAGAAACCATTGAATTCATAATTCCTTTGGAATGTCCAGAAATCCTGTAAAGCGAACGGGGCCTTATAGTCGCGAGATGAAAGGGAAGCGTCCCCCCGTTTTTAGCCGTGCCGCTGCTTGTGGGGCCCGCTTGGAAGGGGCTTTTGCGGGACGAGGAAACTGGGATGGATCGTCGATGTGTAATGAATGCATCGTATCTACCGTGGTGTACTCCTCCCAAGCCCGTATCGAAAACAATACTTGTTCAAGGGGGCAAAAGATTTCTCATTAATTAGAGCATCTACAGTGGGACTCGGCAAATCCGGCCCTTCAAATGCCCGCGTCCGCGGGCAGTGATCGGACACGTCTCAAATTTCAACATTTGCATCCGGACATCGCATATTAGATTCTCAAATCCATTACAAACTAAAATAAACCTAAGTACTGCGTCGATCAACTAGCTACTCGTTGGGGGAGATGTCGACGATCTCCGTGCCAGCCTCTATCTCCGCATCGAGTTCGGCGAAGAGCGCTTCGGACTCCGCATGCTCCTGCTGGAGGATAGTGCGGTTGGCCTCCACACAGGCCTCATCCTGGATGGACTCCAGGATGGCTTGCTGTTCCGCCATCTCGACAGACTGGGCGACGGCAAACTCTGCCTCCGCCTGCTCCATATTGAAGCCCGACAGCAGCTGCTCCGCCTCCTCCACCTTCATCGGAGCCAACTCCTCCTCCTTCGGCTCCGACGAGTCCGGAGGCAGCCCGACAGCGATGCCGGTTGCGCGCGCGGCTTTTCTCGCCCGGATCTCCTGCTAGATCTCGACGCGACGCTCCGACGTGAGCACTGCGTAGTAGGTTATCTTACTCCGGACCATGGCAGACCACTGGAGCATGGGCAGAGCGCTAGAGCAGGAGAGGGAGGAGGTGGATGGGCTTGGACTGGCGGCGCGGAGAGGGGGAGGTGGATGGACTAGAGTTGCGGGGCTCCGGCCGAGTTAAATAGGCGGATTTTCTCTCGGCGGCGAGTCGGAGCGGTGCCACGCGGCGTTAACACTGCAGCGACGAAGGAGACGTCTATCAGACCGCCGGGTTTCCGGATGAGTCCACGTGGGACCCCTTCGTCAGTCCTACATGGCTGGTGTGCCCGGGCACTGATGCGTCACCAACGTATCTATAATTTATGAAGTACTCATGTCATGTTACAACAATTTTATATGGTTTTGGTATGATTTGAATGGAACTAATCCGGATTGACAATGTTTTCAGCAGAACTACCATTGTGTTGTTTTTTGTGCAAAAATAAAGTTTCTCAGAATGGAGTGAAACTATTTGCCAATTTTTTTAACAGAAGAGCCACGACGTGCCCACGAGGCACTTGGGCGCGCCCAGGGGTGATGGTGCCGTGGTGCCTTGATATGTCTCCAACGTATCTATAATTTATGAAGTATTTATGCCATGTTTACAACAATTCTATATGGTTTTGGTATGATTTGCATGGAACTAACCCGGACTGGCGCTGTTTTCAACACAACTACCATGGTGTTGTTTTTTGTGCGGAAATAAAAGTTCTCGGAATTGGACGAAATTTTTTAATGATTTTTTTGGAATAAATAAAAATACTGGAGCAAAGAACCACAGGAAGGGGGCTGCTGCCCACAAGGCACGAGGGCACGCCACCCCCCATTTGGCGCGCCCAAGAGTGTAGTGGGCCCCCTCAGGCCCATCTTCGCGTGAAATCGATGCCAAAAAATCCTATAAATGCATAAACCCCCAAAAGTAACTCTAGATGAGAAGTTCGGCTGCCGCAAGCCCCTGTAGCCACGAAAAGCCAATCGGGGGCCCATTCGGGCACCCTGTCGGAGGGGGAAATCATCATCGGAGGCCATCTTCATCATCCCTATGGTCTCCATGATGAGGAGGGAGTAGTCCACCCATGTGGTTGAGGGTTTGTACCAATAGCTATGTGTTTACTCTCTCTCTCTCTCTCTCTCTCTCTCTCTCTCGTGTTCTTGATTTGGCACGATCTTGATGTATCACGAGCTTTGTTAATATGGTTGGATCATATGTTGTTTCTCCCTCTCTATCTTGTTGTGATGAATTGAGTTTTCCCTTTGAGATTTCGTTATTATTGGATCGAATACTTTTATGGATTTGAGAGCACTTGATATATGTATTGAGATCTCAAATTCATCGGATCTCGACAAACACACCGCAAAAAGAGTTACATCAAATAGATCTCCAAGAAGATCGAGGAGAACTTTGTATTGAGATTCAAAGAGAGAGAGAAGAAGCCATCTAGCTAATAACTATGGACCCGAAGGTCTGTGGTAAAATACTCACAACTCATCGGAGAGGCCTTGGCGATGATGTAGAAGCCCTCCGTGATCGATTCCCCCTCCGGCGGAGCGCTGAAAAAGGCTCCAAGATGGGATCTCACGGGTACAGAAGGTTGCGGTGGTGGAAATAGTTTCTCGTAGTGCTCCTGGATGTTCTCGGGGTATGTAGATATATATACATATATATATATATATATATATATATATATATATATATATATATATATATATATATATATATATATATATATATATATATATATATATATAGGCGAAGGAGGTAGGTCAGGGGAGCCACGGGGGGGCCACGAGGCAGGGGGTGCCCCCTCCCCTAGGGCGCGCCCTACACCCTCGTGTCCGCCTCGGCTGCTTCTTGATGTCCACTCCAAGTCACCTGGATTGCGTTTGTTCCAAAAAGATTGCTTCCGAAGGTTTCATTCCGTTTGATATTCATTTTCTGCGAAACACTGAAATAGGCAAAAAAAATCAGCAATTCGGGCTGGGCCTCCGGTTAGTAGGTTAGTTCCAAAAATGATATAAAAGTGTAAAGTAAAGCTCATAAACATTCAAAACGGGTAATATACAAAACGGGTAATATAATAGCATGGAACAATCAAAAATTATTGATACGTTGGAAACGTATCAATCTTCGAGAAGCTCGTCGGCGAGGCCGCCAAGCTCGCCCGCTACAACACGAAGCCCACCATCACCTCCCGGGAGATCCAGACCTCCGTCCGCCTCGTCCTCCCCGGCGAGCTCACCAAGCACGCCGTCTCCGAGGGCACCAAGGCCGTCACCAAGCTCACATCCTCTTAGATCCTACATCTAGTAGGACTTGTAGATGGTTCTATTACTTAGTGCTTGTCGACTGTGGCCAGGGGCGGAATTGGGCCTCGGGCAACTGGGGCTATAGCCCCAGGCGCGGCCAAACTAGTAGTTATGCGTCCAAATAATTTTCTTCCATTTTTTACCCCTAAAAGGCCCAGCCCCAGCCATGTAAACGCAGCACAGGCATCAGCCCAGACAATAGCCCAACTAAGTATACCGACTTTCCATCGCAACCAGTTCGCAATTAGCCCACGATGCCATGATCGCTCGCTCAACCACACCGTATCTCCTTCTCGCTCGTCTGATCAGGAAATAGATCTGGCTCAAGCAATCACACTGCGCCGCCAATTCCCTTCGAGGCCACGATTGCTCGACTAGAGGGACGAACGTCTAGACCTACGCCCAGTCGGCTGGCGCTCGGAGCCTCGGATCGGATCATCTCTCGCCTCATCCGAGCTGCCCCCTCTAGCGCTCTGTTCTGCTCCATCTACACAACCGACTGGATATCTATCCGATTAGGCTTGTGATCTCTTGTACCATGTACTCTTTTTTCCCTAGTTCATTTTTTATCAACCGAAATCAAGGATTTGGTGATGCTAAATTTCATTTCATTGTTATTTGTTAACAGCAAAAAATTACCAATCCAAGATGATGAAGACCTGGACAATTAAATCCTTTTTCAAGCAACATCCAAACAGCCTGCATCAAACAATACACATCAACGAATGACCTTCGGAACGAGTAGGACTCGGAAAAAATACACGAGGAAATGCAATGGTCTACTACCTTGTGCACTTGGCCATAATATTTTGTATTTGTAATTCATATGAACAATTGACTTAGTACATGTCCATTATCTTGATTTTAATTACTCTATTTTATGTTTACAGTTCCCGGTCCTTCTATTATTGCTGGTGAAGAATGATGTCCTCGAATAAAGCAAGTCTTCACTAATATGATATCGGGGTTTCTTCTCACAGTAAAAATGAACTTATATTTCACTTTTTGTTAACTATTTCTTTTGTCGGATTTCTTCTCTCAGTAAAACTGAACTTATATTTCATTGGTAATGTGACTTTGTGGTGTACTTTAACATGCATCTGTACATGGTATTTAATGTTATTTGTAGTCCCGCCACAATTGTTTTTATTTGTAGTCACTTAGTTTTAGCCCTAGGCTTTGAGAAATCCTGGCTCCGCCTCTGACTGTGGCTATCTGGAAGTAGAAGTGGTGTTAGTGTTGGCTGGATGGGAATTGTTGAATGATTGTCGATACTCTGTTGGTTCTTTGGTTGCAACTAAACCCAGGCAAACATCGGGCCGGGTCGGGTTCGGGCCGGGCTTGACAAAGCCCGAAGAGAAATTCCCAAGCCCGAGCCCGGCCCGGCCCGGCCCGAAGTACATGAACAGTGACACTTTTTAATTAAATTAATCATTTTCTGGATATTATATTAATTTATTATACCTATATTTCAAATAAAATATGTTTTTTAAATATATTTCGGGCTTTATTCGGGCTTTCGGGCCGGGCTTCGGGTCAGAAAATGGAGCCCGAGCCCGGCCCGAATGTCGGGCTTCGGGTTCGGGCCGACGGGCCGGGTTGTCCATGACCGGGTATAGTTGCAACAACTGAATTTGTGCTTAAAATCTTTCGGTTAACTGACATATCAAAAGTAGTGATCCATTTCAGCTATGATTACTAGTCTCTACCATGTGATTGTGCTTTTTGGTAATCCAAGTTATTTAGACTGATGATGTGCTGGTGATACGTCTACAACGTATCTATAATTTTTGATTGTTTCATGCTATTATATTACCTGTTTTGGATGTTTATGGGCTTTACTTTACACTTTCATATCATTTTTGGGACTAACCTACTAACCGGAGGCCCAGCCCGAATTGCTGTTTTTTTTGCCTATTTCAGTATGTCGAAGGAAAGGAATATCAAACGGAGTGCAAACGGAATGAAACCTTCGGGAGCGATCTTTTTGGAACAAACGCAATCCAGGAGACTTGGAGTGGACGTCAAGAAGCAGCCGAGGCGGCCACGAGGGTGGCCAGCGCGCCCAGTAAGAGTGGGCGCACCCCTGCCTCGTGGGCCCCTCGTGGCTCCCCTGACCGACTTGCTTCGCCTATATATATCTACGTACCCCGAAAACATCCACGAGCACCACGAGAAATTATTTCCACTGCCGCAACCTTCTGTATCCGCGAGATCCCATCTTGGAGCCTTCGTCGGTGCTCCGCTGGAGGGGGAATCGACCAAAGAGGGCCTCTCCATCTCCACCAAGGCCTCTCCGATGAGTTGTGAGTAGTTTACCACAAACCTTTGGGTCCATAGTTATTAGCTAGATGGCTTCTTCTCTCTCTTTGATTCTCAATACAAAGTTCTCCTTCCTCTTCTTGGAGATCTATTTGATGTAACTCTTTTTGTGGTGTGTTTGTCGAGATCCGATGAATTGTGGGTTTATGATCAAGTTTATCTATGAGAAATATTTGAATCTCCTCTGAATTCTTTTATGTATGATTGGTTATCTTTGCAAGTCTCTTCGAATTATCAGTTTGGTTTGGCCTACTAGATTGATCGTTCTTGCCATGGGAGAAGTGCTTAGCTTTGGGTTCAATCTTGCGGTGTCCTTTCCCAGTGACAGCAGGTGCAGCAAGGTACGTATTGTATTGTTGCCATCGAGGATAAAAAGATGGGGTTCATATCATATTGCATGAGTTTATCCCTCTACATCATGTCATCTTGCTTAATGTGTTACTCTGTTCTTATGAACTTAATACTCTAGATGCAGGCAAGAGTCGGTCGATGTGTGGAGTAATAGTAGTAGATGCAGGCAGGAGTCGGTCTACTTGTTGCGGACGTGATGCCTATATACATGATCATGCCTAGATAATCTCATAACTATGCACTTTTCTGTCAATTGCTCGACAGTAATTTGTTCACCCACCGTAATAATTATGTTATCTTTAGAGAAGCCACTAGTGAAGCCTATGACCCCGGGGTCTATCTTTCTCACTTTCGCAAGTTACCGTGAAGGGATTGACAACCCCTTTATCGCGTTGGTTATGAGGTTCTTGTTTGTTTGTGTAGGTGCGTGGGACTTTTGAGGAGCCTCCTACTGGATTGATACCTTGGTTCTCAAAACTGAGGGAAATACTTACGCTACTTTGCTGCATCACCCCTTCCTCTTCAAGGGAAAAACCAACGCATGCTCAACAGGTAGCAAGAAGGATTTCTGGCGCCGTTGCCAGGGAGGTCTTCGCTCAAGTCAAGACATACCATGTATCCATCACAAACTCATCTCCCTCGCATTACATTATTTGCCATTTGCCTCTCGTTTTACTCTCCCCCAGCTCACCCTTGCCATTTTATTCGCCCTTCTTCCGTTCAATCTTATGTTTGCTTGTGTCTCCATGTGCCTTCTATGTGCTTTCATCTTTGCTTGCTAAAAAAACTATTGATATGGATCCACTTAAAGTGTTCTACTTGGATCATCTTTGATCCTTATGCGCTCGTGCTGAAACCCCAACTAGCCTAGTTGATGGGAAATCCTTAGATGAGCATGCTCATTTTGTGCGTCATCGTTTGTCTGAAAAGGGAGGCTCTTATGGTATCACATAAATAGTTTGCTTTGCTATGCTTGGAATCTTTGTGAAATTTATGATTTTACTTGTTGCTCTAAGAACCCTAAAAAACACCTTCCCTACCTATGTGAGTTTAATGATAATGAAATCTTATCTTCTTATGCAAAAGGTGTTTTATAGTTACTATGATATCGAACAAATTGAAGAATTTGTCGTTTTTAATGGTGCTCATGAAGTTGCTTCTTTGATTGAACAGTATGATATTACTCTCTACAAATCTGAAAATTCTGACATACTTAAATATTGCTATGAAAACTTTGCTCATAATGCCTATGTTAAGGAATTTATTGAGAGAATGATCGTTGCTTTGGAAGAAAATAATGATATGCATGAATCTATGGATAATTATGATTCCGATGATTTGATTGAAATTTCCCTTGATGAACATGATGCTTGCTATTCTTGTGGCCATGATGCCAATATTTATGAAGACAAATTTGCTATAGTTCCTTATGTTAAACATGAGATCGTTGCTATTGCATCCATACTTGATAGTTCCCTCGATGAAAAGCATGATTGCAATGATGTTACTATAAATTCTCTTGATGTCAATTGTGCTAATAATATGCAAAATCCTAAGCTTGCGGATGCTAGTTTTGCTATGTCTACTACTTGTTGCAATGATCATGATTGGGGTGCTTCTTCTTATGATCTTGAAAATTTGTTTAAGCCCCATAATGAATATGAGATTGATAATAGTGTTTGCAATAATATTGAAAGTGGGTTTGGAAGAGTGTCAACTTTAGATCCCACATATTTGGATAATGCTCAATCTTATGAAGTTTTTGATAAAAGTGGGTTTGGAGAGGTCATGACTTTAGTTAATGTTAGTCCCACTATTTTGGAAGAGTGTCAACTTTGCATGCATGTGGATCATGTTGAAAATATTTTGTTTGATAGTTCTTTTGTTGAATTTGCTTATGATCCTGCATGTAATTATTATGAGAGAGTAAAATATGGTTGTAGAAATTTTCATGTTACTAAATTACCTCTCTTCATGTTGAGATTGCTACCGTCTTCTTCCTTGCATATGCTAGTTTTTGCTTGCATTGATAATTTGTTTACTTATAAAAAACCTATGCATAGGAAGTATGTTATACTTAAGTGTGTTTGTCACATGTTTTATGATGCTCTCTTTATACTTCAATTCTTGTCTTTCATGTGAGCATCATTGAAATCTTAATGCCTAGCTAAAAAGGCTTTAAAGAAAAGTGTTTGTTGGGAGACAACCCAATATTTTTCCTTACTGTTATTCAATAAATATATCATCTACGTTCTATTTAGATGTGTTTTCATATTTTAATTAGTGTTTGTGCCAAATAGAACCTATAGGATAACCTTGGGTGAAAGTTAATTTGATTCTGCTGAAAAACAGAAACTTTGTGTGCACGAGAAGCAATTCAATAAATCACAGAAACATGCTTTTGCATTGTTTTTTGTTGTTGTAGATCAATAGAGAAATTACCTAGGACTTCCTATTTTGGTAGGATATTTAGAGTTCCAGAAGTATTCGAAAGTTACAGATTGCTACAGACTGTTCTGCTTTTGACAGATTCTGTTTTTTGTGTGTTGTTTGCTTATTTTGATGCATCTATGGCTAGTATCGAGGGGTATGAACCATAGAGAAGTTGGAATACAGTAGGTTTAACACCAATATAAATAAAGAATGAGTTCATTACAGTACCTTATGTGGTGGTTTTTCTTTCTTGCACTAACGGAGCTTATAAGATTTCCTGTTGAGTTTTGTGTTGTGAAGTTTTCAAGTTTTGGGTAAAGATTTGATGGACTATGGAATAAGGAGTGGCAAAAGCCTAAGCTTGGGGATGCCCCAGAAGGCATCCCCTCTTTCATCTTCGTTTATCGATAACTTTACTTGGAGCTATATTTTTATTTACCACATGATATGTGTTTTGCTTGGAGCGTCTTGTATGATATGAGTCTTTGCTTTTCAGTTTACCACAATCATCCTTTCTGTACACACCTTTTGGGAGAGACCCACATGATTTAAAAATTATTAGAATACTCTATGTGCTTCACTTATATCTTTCGAGCTAGATAGTTTTTCTCTATGTGCTTCACTTATATTTTCTAGAGCACGGCGATGGCTTTATTTTGAAGAAATTGTTGATCTCTCATGCTTCACTTATATTATGTTGAGTCTTTTAGAACATCATGGTATTTGTTATGGTTATAAATTTGGTCCTAGAATTATGAGCATCCAAGTTGGGTATAATAAAAACTATCATATAAAGTGCATTGAAAACTATGGTCGATTTGATGCTTGATAATTGTTTTGAGATATAAAGGTAATGATGTTAGAGTCGTGCTAGTTGGGTAATTATGAAATTGAGAAATACTTGTGTTAAAGTTGGCAAGTCCTGTAGCATGCACGTATGGTAAAAGTTGTGTGACAAATTTGTTGCATGGGATGCTCTTTGAGTGCTTTCCTTATGAGTGGCAGTCGGGGACAATCGATGGTCTTTTCCTACCAATCTATCCCTCTAGGGGCATGCGTAGTAGTACTTTGCTTTGAGGGCTAATAAATTTTTGCAATAAGTATATGAGTTCTTTATGACTAATGTGAGTCCATGGATATACGCACACTTACCCTTCCACTTTGCTAGCCTCTATTATGTCGCGCAACTTTTGCGGTATTATGAACCCATTATTTACCTTCCTCAAAACAGCCACCATACCTACCTATTATGGCATCTCCATAGCCATTCTGAGATATATTGCCATGCAACTTTCCACCGTTCCGTTTATTATGACACACGTTATCATTGTCATATTGCTCTTGGCATGATTATGTAGTTGACATCGTATTTGTGGCAAGGTCACCTTCATAATTTTTCATACATGTCACTCTTGATTCATTGCATATCCTGGTACACCACCGGAGGCATTCACATAGAGTCATATATTGTTCTAGTTCTTGAGTTGTAAATCAATAAAAGTGTGATGATCTTCATTATTAGAGTGTTGTCCCAAGTGAGGAAAGGATGATGAAGACTATGATTCCCCCACAAGTCGAGATGAGACTTCGGACTTTATAAAAATAAAAGAGGCCAAAGAAGCCCATAAAAAGAGAGGCCAAAGAAGCCCACGAAAATTAAAAAAAATGATGAGAGAAAAAGAGAGAAGGGACAATGCTACTATCCTTTTACCACATTTGTGCTTCAAAGTAGCACCATGATCTTCATGATAGAGAGTCTCCGATGTTGTCACTTTCTTATACTAGTGGGGAATTTTCATTATAGAACTTGGCTTGTATATTCCAATGATGGGCTTCCTCAAAACGCCCTAGGTCTTTGTGAGCAAGCAAGTTGGATGCACACCCACTTAGTTTGTTTTGTTGAGCTTTTATATATTTATAGCTCTAGTGCATCCGTTGCATGACAATCCCTACTCACTCGCATTGATATCTATTAATGGGCATCTCCATAGCCCGTTGACACGCCTAGTTGATGTGAGACTATCTTCTCCCTCTTTGTCTTCATAACCACCACCATATACCACACATATTGCTATGTCCATGGCTTGCGCTCATGTATTGCGTAAGAATTGAAAAGGCTGAAGCGCTTAAAAAATATGAACCAATTGCTCGGCTCGTCATCGGGGTTATGCATAAGGGGAGTATTTTGTGTGATAGAGATCAAGCATGGCCTAACTATATGATTTTGTAGGGATGAGCTTTCTTTGGCTATGCTATTTTGATAGGACATGATTATTTGCTAGTATGCTTCGAAGTATTACTGTTTTTTATGTTTTATAAGCTTTTATCTTGAATCATTTGGATCTGAACAATCATGCCACAATAAAGAGAACTACATTGAGAATTATGCTAGGTAGCATTCCACATCAAAAATTCTGTTTTTATCATTTACCTACTCGAGGACGAGCAGGAATTAAGCTTGGGGATGCTTGATACGTCTCTAACATATCTATAATTTTTGATTGTTTCATGATATTATATTACCTGTTTTGGATATTTATGGGCTTTACTTTACACTTTTATATCATTTTTGGGACTAACCTACTAACCGGAGGCCCAGCCTGAATTGCTGTTTTTTTGTGCCTATTTCAGTATATCGAAGGAAAGGAATATCAAACGGAGTCCAAACAGAATGAAACCTTCGGGAGCGATCTTTTTGGAACAAACGCAATCCAGGAGACTTGGAGTGGACGTCAAGAAGGAGCCGAGGCGGCCACGAGGGTGGCCGGCGCGCCCAGTAAGGGTGGGCGCGCCCCTGCCTCGTGGGCCCCACATGGCTCCCCTGACCGACTTCCTTCACCTATATATATCTACATACCCCGAAAACATCCAGGAGCACCATGAGAAATTATTTCCACCGTAGCAACCTTCTGTATCCGCGAGATCCCATCTTCGAGACTTCACCGGCGCTCCGCGGAGGAGGAATCGACCACGGAGGGCCTCTTCATCACCACCAAGGCCTCTCCGATGAGTTGTGAGTAGTTTACCACAGACCTTCGGGTCCATAGTTATTAGCTAGATGGCTTCTTCTCTCTCTTTGATTCTTAATACAAAGTTCTCCTTCCTCTTCTTGGAGATCTATTCGATGTAACTCTTTTTGCGGTGTGTTTGTTGAGATCCGATGAATTGTGGGTTTATGATCAAGTTTATCTATGAGAAATATTTGAATCTCCTCTGGATTCTTTTATGTATGATTGGTTATCTTTGCAAGTCTCTTCGAATTATCAGTTTGGTTTGGCCTACTAGATTGATCTTTCTTGCCATGGGAGAAGTGTTTAGCTTTGGGTTCAATCTTGCGTTGTCCTTTCCCAGTGACAGTAGGGGCAACAAGGCACATATTGTATTGTTTCTATCAAGGATAAAAAGATGGGGTTTATATCATATTGCATGAGTTTATCCCTCTACATCATGTCATCTTGCTTAATGTGTTACTCTGTTCTTATGAATTTAATACTCTAGATGCAGGCAGGAGTCGGTCGATGTGTGGAGTAATAGTAGTAGATGCAGGCAGGAGTCGGTCTACTTGTTGCGGACGTGATGCCTATACACATGATCATGCCTAGATAATCTCATAACTATGCACTTTTCTATCAATTGCTCGACAGTAATTTGTTCACCCACCGTAATAATTATGCTATCTTGAGAGAAGCCACTAGTGAAACCTATGGCCCCGGGGTCTATCTTTTATCATATAAGTTTTCCATCTACTTTTATTTGCATCTTTTACTTTCCAATCTATATCATAAAAATACCAAAAATATTTATCTTATCATATTATGTCTATCAGATCTTACTTTCGCAAGTTACCGTGAAGGGATTGACAACCCCTTTCGTGGGACTTTTGAGGAGCCTCCTACTGGATTGATACCTTGATTCTCAAAACTGAGGGAAATACTTACGCTACTTTGCTACATCACCCTTTCCTCTTCAAGGGAAAAATCAACGCATGCTCAAGTGGTAGCAGCTGGCAGTAAGTTACGCTTATTCGTTAGGTCCTCTTGAATGTCCGAATTGGGTTTAACTGAGATTTACTGCTGAGATGATCAATAAGATGGCTGATACGTCTCCAACGTATCTATAATTTTTGATTGTTCCATGCTATTATATTACCTGTTTTGGATGTTTATGGGCTTTACTTTACAGTTTTATATCATTTTTGGGACTAACCTATTAACCGGAGGCCCAACCTGAATTCCTGTTTTTTTGCCTATTTCAGTGTTTCGAAGAAAAGGAATATCAAACGGAGTCCAAACAGGATGAAACCTTCGGGAGCGATCTTTTCGGAACAAATGCAAACCAGGGGACTTGGAGTGGATGTCAAGCAACGAGCGAGGCGGTCACGGTGCCTAGCGCACCCTGTAAGGGTGGGCATGCCCCCTGCCTCGTGGGCCCCTCGTGGCTCCCCTGACCGACTTCCTTCATCTATATATATCTACGTACCCCGAAAACATCCTGGAGCACCACGAGAAATTATTTCCACTGCAACAACCTTCTGTATCCGCGAGATCCCATCTTCGAGCCTTTGCCGGCGCACGTCGGAGGGGGAATCAACCACGGAGGGCCTCTACATCATCTCCAAGGCCTCTCCAATGAGTTGTGAGTAGTTTACCATAGACCTTTGGGTCCATAGTTATTAGCTAGATGGCTTCTTCTCTCTCTTTGATTCTCAATACAAAGTTCTCCTTCCTCTTCTTGGAGATCTATTAGATGTAACTCTTTTTGCAGTGTGTTTGTCAAGATCCGATGAACTGTGGGTTTATGATCAAGTTTATCTATGAGAATTATTTGAATCTCCTCTGAATTCTTTTATGTATGATTGGTTATCTTTGCAAGTCTCTTCGAATTATCAGTTTGGTTTGGCCTACTAGATTGATCTTTCTTGCCATGGGAGAAGTGCTTAGCTTTGGGTTCAATCTTGAAGTGTCCTTTCCCAGTGACAACAGGGGCAGCAAGGCACGTATTGTATTGTTGTCACCGAGGATAAAAAGATGGGGTTTATATCATATTGCATGAGTTTATCCCTCTACATCATGTCATCTTGCTTAATGTGTTACTCTGTTCTTATGAACTTAATACTCGAGATGCATGCAGGAGTCGGTCGATGTGTGGAGTAATAGTAGTAGATGCAGAATCGTTTCGATCTACTTGTTGCGGACGTGATGCCTATATACATGATCATGCCTAGATATTTTCATAACTATGCACTTTTCTATCAATTGCTCGACAATAATTTGTTCACCCACTGTAATACTTATGCTATCTTGAGAGAAGCCACTAGTGAAACCTATGCCCCCCGGGTCTATCTTTTATCATATAAGTTTTCCATCTACTTTTATTTGCATTTTTTACTTTCCAATCTATATCATAAAAATACCAAAAATATTTATCTTATCATATTATCTCTATTAGATCTCACTTTTGCAAGTTTCTATGAAGGGATTGACAACCCCTTTATCGCATTGGTTGCGAGGTTCTTGTTTGTTTGTGTAGGCGCGTGGGACTTGTGAGGAGCCTCCTACTGGATTGATACCTTAGTTCTCAAAACCGAGGGAAATACTTACGCTACTTTGCTGCATCACCCTTTCCTCTTCAAGGGAAAAACCAACGCATGCTCAAGAGGTAGCAAGAAGGATTTCTGGCGCCGTTGCCGGGAGGTCTTCGCTCAAGTCAAGACATACCAAGTACCCATCACAAACTCATCTCCCTCGCATTACATTATTTGCCATTTGCCTCTCGTTTTCCTCTCCCCCACTTCACCCTTGCCGTTTTATTTGCCCTTCTTCTATTCGTCTTTTCGTTTTCTTTGATGTCTTAGTTGCCTCGTTTGCTTCTTTGGTTGGAATAGTTGTTTATTTATTGCTAAACAGAGAACCTAAGATCTATGGATCCTCATCCGCTTGCCAATCTTTTTAAGAGATCCAATTATGATGAACCAAATTCTAGTGATTTGGGTGCACTAGATTATCTTTATGAGATTTTGCTTGAAATTCGTGAACCTGAAAATTGTGATGAAGAAATTTATGAAGAGATTCACAATAGCTCCTTGAATAAAAAGCATGATTGCAATGATTTTATTATAAATTCTATTAATGTCAATTGTGTTAATGATATGCAAAACCCTAAGCTTGGGGATGCTAGTTTTGCTATGTCCACTACTTGTTGCAATGATCATGATTGAGGTGATTCTTCTTATAATCTTGAAATTTTATTTAAGCCCCACGATGAATATGAGATTGATAATAATGTTTGCAATAATACTGAAAGTGGGTTTGGAAGAGTGTCAACTTTAGATCCCACATATTTGGATAATGTTCAATCTTATGAAGTTTTTGATAAAAGTGGGTTTGGAGAGGTCATGACTTTAGTTAATGTTAATCCCACGATTTTGGAAGAGTGTCAACTTTGCATGCATGTGGACTGTGTTGAGAATATGTTATGTGATAACTATTTTGTTGAATTTGCTTATGATCCTACATGTAATTATTATGAGAGAGGAAAATATGGTTGTAGAAATTTTCATGTTACTAAATTACCTCTCCTCATGTTGAGATTGTTATCGTCTTCTTCCTTGCATATGCTAGTTTTTGCTTGCCTTGCAAATTTGTTTGCTTATAATATGCCTATGCATTGGAAGTATGTTAGACTTAGATGTGTTTGTCACATGTTTTATGATGCTCTCTTTATGCTTCAATTCTTGTTTTTTATGTGAGCATCATTGAAATCTCAATGCCTAGCTAAAAAGGCTTTAAGGAAAAGCGCTTGTTGGGAGACAACCCAATATTTTTCCTTGATGTTATTCAATAAATAATCAATCTAGCTTGTGGTTAGATGTGTTTTTATGTTTTAATTAGTGTTTGTGCCAAGTAGAACCTATAGGATAACTTATGGTGATAGTTAATTTGATTCTGCCGAAAAACAGAAACCTTGCGCGCATGAGAAAAAATTCAATAAATCACAGAAATGTGCTTTTGCGTTGATTATTTTTTACGTAGATCAATAGACAAATTAACTAGGACGTACTATTTTGGTAGGATTTCTGGAGTTCCAGAAGTATTCGAAAGTTACAGATTGCTACAGACTGTTCTACTTTTGACAGATTCTGTTTTTCGTATGTTGTTTGCTTATTTTGATGCATCTATGGCTAATATCGGGGGGTATGAACCATATAGAAGTTGGAATACAGTAGGGTTAACACCAATATAAATAAAGAATGAGTTCATTATAGTACCTTATGTGGTGGTTTTTCTTTCTCGCACTAACGGAGCTTATGAGATTTCCTGTTGAGTTTTGTGTTGTGAAGTTTTCAAGTTTTGGGTAAAGATTTAATGGACTATGGAATAAGGAGTGGCAAGAGCCTAAGCTTGGGGATGCCCATGGCACCCCAAGATATTCAAGGATGACCAAGAGCCTAAGCCTGGGATGCCCCGGAAGGCATCCCCTCTTTTGTCTTCGTCTATCAGTAACTATACTTGGAGCTATATTTTTATTCGCCACATGATATGTGTTTTGCTTGGAGCATCTTGTATGGTATGAGTCTTTGATTTTTATATTACCACAATCATCCTTGATGTACACACCTTTTGGGAGAAATCCACACGTTTTGGAATTTATTAGAATACTCTATGTGCTTCACTTATATCTTTTGAGCTAGATAATTTTTGCTCTAGTGCTTCACTTATATCTTTTAGAGCACTACAGTGGTTTAATTTTGTAGAAATTGTTGATCTCTCATGATTCACTTATATTATTTTGAGAGTCTTTTAGAACAATATGGTATTTGCTATGGTTATAAAATTGGTCCTAGAATGATGAGCATCCAAGTTGGGTATAATAAAAACTATCATAGAAAGTGAATTGGATGATATGATCAATTTGATGCTTGCTAAATGTTTTGAGATATGGATGGTGATATTAGAGCCATGCTAGTAGGGTAATTATGAATTTAAGGAATACTTGTGTTGAAGTTTGTGATTCCCATAGCATGCACGTATGGTGAACCGCTTTGTGATGAAGTTGGAGCACGGTTTATTTATTGATTGTCTTCCTTATGAGTGGCGGTCGGGGACGAGCGATGATATTTTCCTACTAATCTATCCCCCTAGGAGCTGTTGGGGAACGTAGTAATTTCAAAAAAATTCCTATGCTCACACAGGATCATGGTGATGCATAGCAACGAGAGGGGAGAGTGTGTCCACGTACCCTCGCAGACCGAAAGCGGAAGCGTTAGCACAACGCGGTTGATGTAGTCGTACGTCTTCACGATCCGATCGATCAAGTACCGAATGCACGACACCTCTGAGTTCAGCACACGTTCAACTCGATGACGTCCCTTGAACTCCGATCCAGCCGAGCTTTGAGGGAGAGTTCCGTCAGCACGACGGCGTGGTGACGATGATGATGTTCTACCGACGCAGGGCTTCGCCTAAGCACCGCTATGATATTATCGAGGTGGATTATGGTGGAGGGGGGCACCGCACACGGCTAAGAGATCCAAGGGATCAATTGTTGTCTCTATGGGGTGCCCCCCTTCCTATATAAAGGAGGGGAGGAGAGGTCCGACCAGGAGGAGGAGGCGCGCCCAAACGGTGGGAGACCGGGAGTAGGACTCCTCCTTTTCCTACTTGTAGAGGGAGAGGGAAGGAAGAGGACGGAGGGAGGAAGGAAAGGGGGGGCCGGCCCCTCCCAATTCGGATCGGGCTTGGGGGGGGGGGGCGCACCCCCTCCCTTGCTCCTTTCCCCTCCTTTCCACTAAAGCCCATTAAGGCCCATATACCTCTCGGGGGGTTCCGATAACCTCTCGGTGCTCCGGTATTATCCCGATCTCACCCGGAACCATTCCGGTGTCCAAATATAGTCGTCCAATATATCGATCTTTACGTCTTGACCATTTCGAGACTCCTCGTCATGTCCGTGATCACATCCAGGACTCCGAACTACCTTCGGTACACAAAACACATAAACTCATAATATAACAGTCATCGAACTTTAAGCGTGCGGACCCTACGGGTTCGAGAACTATGTAGACATGACCGAGACACGTCTCCGGTCAATAACCAATAGTGGAACCTGGATGCTCATATTGGCTCCCACATATTCTACGAAGATCTTTATCGGTCAAACTGCATAACAACATACGTTGTTCCCTTTGTCATCGGTATGTTACTTGCCCGAGATTTGATCGTCGGTATCTCAATACCTAGTTCAATTTCATTACTGGCAAGTCTCTTTACTCGTTCCGTAATACATCATCTCGCAACTAACGCATTAGTTGCAATGCTTGCAAGGCTTATATTTATGTGCATTATCGAGTGGGCCCAGAGATACCTCTCCAACAATCGGAGTGACAAATCCTAATCTCGAAATACGCCAACCCAACAAGTACCTTTGGAGACACCTGTAGAGCACCTTTATAATCACCCAGTTACGTTGTGACGTTTGGTAGCACACAAAGTGTTCCTCCGGTAAACGGGAGTGGCATAATCTCATAGTCATAGGAACATGTATAAGTCATGAAGAAAGCAATAGCAACATACTAAATGATCAAGTGCTAAGCTAATGGAATGGGTCAAGTCAATCACATCATTCTCCTAATGATGTGATCCCGTTAATCAAATGACAATTCATGTCTATGGCTAGGAAACTTAACCATCTTTGATTCAACAAGCTAGTCAAGTAGAGGCATACTAGTGACACTCTGTTTGTCTATGTATTCACACATGTACTAAGTTTCCGGTTAATACAATTCTAGCATGAATAATAAACATTTATCATGAAATAAGGAAATAAATAATAACTTTATTATTGTCTCTAGAACATATTTCCTTCAGTCTCCCACTTGCACTAGAGTCAATAATCTAGTTCACATCACCATGTGATTTAACACAAATATTCACATCTGTATGTGATTAACACCCATAGCTCATATCGTCATGTGACCAACACCCAAAGGGTTTACTAGAGTCAATAATCTAGTTCACATTGTTATGTGATTAACACCCAAAGAGTACTAAGTTGTGATCATGTTTTGCTCATGAGAGAAGTTTAGTCAACGGGTCTGTCACATTCAGAGCCGTATGTATTTTGCAAAATATTCTATGTCTTCAATGCTCTACACGGTGCTACTCTAGCTAATTGTCCCACTTTCAATATATATCCAGATTGAGACTTAGAGTTATCTGGATCGGTGTAAAAGCTTGCATCAACGTAACTCTTTATGACGAGCTCTTTTATCACTTCCATAATCGAGAAGTATTTCCTTAGTCTTCACTAAGGATAATTTTGACCGCTGTCCAATGATCTACTCCTAGATCACTATTGTACTCTCTTACCAAACTCCTGGTGAGGTACACAATAGGTCTGCTACACAGCATAGCATACTTTATAGAACCTATGACTGAGGCATAGGGAATGACTTTTCATTCTCTTTCTATTTTTCTGCCATGGTCGGGATTTGAGTCTTACTCAACTTCACACCTCGCAACACAGGCAAGAACTCCTTTTTGACTGTTCCATTTTGAACTACTTCAAAATCTTATCAAGGTATGTACTCATTGAAAAATCTTATCAAGCGTCTTGATCTATCTCTATAGATCTTGATGCTTAATGTGTAAGTAGCTTCACCGAGGTCTTTCATTGAAAAACTCTTATTCAAGTATCCCTTTTTGCTATCTAGAAATTCTATATCATTTCCAATCAACAATATGTCATCCACATATAATATTAGAAATGTTATAGAGATCCCACTCACTTTCTTGTAAATATAGGCTTCTCCAAAAGTCTGTATAAACCCATATGTTTTGATCAACTCATCAAAGCATATATTCCAACTCCGAGATGCTTGCACCAGTCCATTGATGGATCGCTAGAGCTTGCACATTTTGTTAGCACCTTTAGGATTGACAAAACCTTCTGGTTGTATCATATACAACACTTCTTTAAGAAATATCCATTTAAGGAATGCAGTTTTGACATCCATTTGCCAGATTTCATAAAATGTGGCAATTGCTAACATGATTCGGACAGACTTAAGCATCGTTACGAGTGAGAAAATCTCATCGTATTCAACATCTTGAACTTGTCGAAAACCTTTCACAACAAGTCGAGCTTTGTAGATAGTAACACTACTATCAGTGTCCATCTTCCTCTTGAAGATCCATTTATTTAACTTGGCTTGCTGATCATCGAGCAAGTCAACCAAAGTCCATACTTTGTTCCCATACATGGATCCTATCTCAGATTTTATGGCCTCAAGCCATTTCGCGGAATCTGGGCTCATCATCGCTTCCTCATAGTTCATAGGTTCATCATGGTCTAGTAACATGACTTCCACAATAGGAATACCGTACCACTCTGGTGCGGACCATACTCTGGAAGACCTACGAGGTTATGTAGTAACTTGATCTGAAGTTTCATGATCATCATCATTAGCTTCCTCACTAATCGGTGTAGGAATCACTGGAACTGATCTGTGATGAACTACTTTCCAGTTCAGGAGAAGGTACAATTAACTCATCAAGTTCTACTTTCCTCTCACTCACTTCTTTCGAGAGAAACTCATTCTCTAGAAAGGATCCATTCTTAGCAACGATCTTGCCTTCGGATCTGTGATAGAAGGTGTACCCAACAGTTTCCTTTGGGTATCCTATGAAGACGCATTTCTCTGATTTTGGGTTCGAGCTTATCAGATTAAAGCATTTTCACATAAGCATCGCAGCCCCAAACTTTTAAGAAACGACAACTTTGGTTTCTTGCCAAACCGCAGTTCATAAGGTGTCGTCTCAACGGATTTTTGATTGTGCCCTATTTAAAGTGAATGTAGCTGTCTCTAATGCATAACCCCAAATCGATAGTGGTAATCTGGTAAGAGACATCATAGATCACACCATATCCAATAAAGTGCGGTTACGACGTTCGGACACACCATTACGCTGTGTTGTTCCATGTGGCGTGAGCTGTGAAACTATTCCACATTGTTTTAAATGAAGGACAAACTCGTAACTCAAATATTCTCCTCCACGATCAGATCGTAGAAACTTTATTTTCTTGTTACGATGATTCTCCACTTCACTCTGAATTTCTTTGAACTTTTCAAATGTTTCAGACTTGTGCTTCATTAAGTAGATATACTCATATCTACTCAAATCATCTTGTGAAGGTCAGAAAATAACGATACCCGCCACGAGCATCAACACTCATTGGACTGCATACATCGGTATGTATTATTTCCAATAAGTCACTAGCTCATTCCATTGTTTTGGAGAACGGAGTTTCAGTCATCTTGCCCATAAGGCACGGTTCGCAAGCATCAAATGATTCATAATCAAGTGATTCCAAAAGTCCATCTATATGGAGTTTCTTCATGTGCTTTACACGGATATGACCCAAACGGCAGTGCCACAAATATGCTGCACTATCATTATCAACTTTGCATCTTTTGGCATCAATATTATGAATATGTGTATTACTATGATCAAGATTCAATAAACCATCAACATTGGGTGTATGACCATAGAAGGTTTTATTCATGTAAACAGAATAACAATTTATTCTCCATCTTAGATGAATAATCGTATCGCAATAAACATGATCTAATCATATTTATGCTCAACGCAAACACCAAATAACATTTATTTAGGTTCTACACTAATCTCGAAAGTATAGGGAGTGTACGATGATGATCATATCAATCTTGGAACCACTTCCAACACACATCGTCACTTCATCCTCAACTAGTCTCTGTTTATTCTGTAACTCCTGTTTTGAGTTACTAATCTTAGCAACCGAACAAGTATCAAATACTCAGGGATTACTATAAACACTAGTAAGGTACACATCAATAACTTGTATATCAAATATACATTTGTTCACTTTGCCATCCTTCTTATCCACCAAATATTCATGGCATTTCCGCTTCCAGTGACCATTTCATTTGTAGTAGAATCACTCAGTTTCAGGCTTTGGTCTAGCTTTTGGCTTCTTCACGAGAGTGACAACTTGCTTGCCATTCTGCTTGAAGTTCCCTTTCTTTCCCTTTGCCCTTTTCTTGAAACTAGTGGTCTTATCAATCATCAACACTTAATGCTCTTTTCTTGATTTCTACCTTCATCTATTTCAGCATCACGAAGAGCTCGGGAATCATTTTCTTCATCCCTTGCATACTATAGTTCATCACGAAGTTCCAGTAACTTGGTGATGGTGACTAGAGAACTCTGTCAATCACTATCTTATCCGAAAGATTAACTCCCATTTGATTCAAGCGATTGTAGTACTCAGAGAATCTAAGCACTTGCTCACTAGTTGAGCAATTCTCCTCCATGTTTTAGGCGAAGTATTTGTCATAGGTCTCATACCTCTTGACACGGGCATTAGTCTGAAATACCAATTTCAACTCTTGGAACATCTCATATGCTCAATGACGTTTCAAAAACGTTTTGAAGTCCTGGTTCTAAGCCGTAAAGTATGGTGCACTAAACTATCAAGTAGTCATCATATTGAGCTAGCCAAATGTTCATAACGTCCGCATCTGCTCCTGCAATAGGTTTGTCACCTAGCGGTGCATCAAGGACATAATTCTTCTGTGCAGCAATGAGGATAAACCTCAGCTCATGGACACAGTCCGCATCATTGCTACTATCATCTTTCAACTTAGTTTTCTCTAGGAACATATAAAAAATATAGGGAAGCAACAACACGAGCTATTGATCTACAAC
The DNA here is from genome assembly GCF_002162155.2 of Triticum dicoccoides. Classification (NCBI taxonomy): domain Eukaryota; kingdom Viridiplantae; phylum Streptophyta; class Magnoliopsida; order Poales; family Poaceae; genus Triticum; species Triticum dicoccoides. The sequence continues at coordinate 11,818,104 of NC_041389.1, forward strand.
ATTATTTGCAAAATACTACCAGGACTAAGTTCATGATAAATTTTAGTTCAATTAATCATATTACTTAAGAACTCCCACTTAGGATAGACATCCCTCTAATCATCTAAGTGATCACGTGATCCAAATCAACTAAACCACAACCGATCATCACGTGAAATGGAGTAGTTTTCAATGGTGAACATCACTATGTTGATCATATCTACTATATGATTCATGCTCGACCTTTCGGTCTCAGTGTTTCGAGGCCATATTTGCATATCCTAGGCTCGTCAAGTTTAACCTGAGTATTCTGCGTGTGCAAAACTGGCTTGCAGCCGTTGTAGATGGACGTAGAGCTTATCACACCCGATCATCACATGGTGTCTGGGCACGACGAACTTTGGCAACGATGCATACTCAGGGAGAACACTTTTATCTTGAAATTTAGTGAGAGGTCATCTTATAATGCTATCGTCAATCAAAGCAAGATAAGATGCATAAAGGATAAACATCACATGCAATCAATATAAGTGATATGATATGGTCATCATCATCGTGTGCTTGTGATCTCCATCTCCGAAGCACCGTCATGATCACCATCGTCACCGGCGTGACACCTTGATCTCCATCATAGCATCGTTGTTGTCTCACCAACTATTGCTTCTACGACTATCGCTACCGCTTAGTGATAAAGTAAAGAAATTACAGGGCGTTTGCATTGCATACAATAAAGCGACAACCATATGGCTCCTGCCAGTTGCCGATAACTTGGTTACAAAACATGATCATCTCATACAATAAAATATAGCATCACGTCTTGACCATATCACATCACATCATGCCCTGCAAAAACAAGTTAGACGTCCTCTACTTTGTTGTTGCAAGTTTTACGTGGCTGCTACGGGCTGAGCAGGAACCATTCTTACCTACACATCAAAACCACAACGATAGTTTGTCAAGTTAGTGCTGTTTTAACCTTCTCAAGGACCGGGCATAGCCACACTCAGTTCAACTAAAGTTGGAGAAACTGACACCCGCTAGCCACCTATGTGCAAGGCACGTCGGTAGAACCAGTCTCGTGTAAGCATACGCGTAATGTCGGTCCAGGCCGCTTCATCCAACAATACTGCAGAACCAAAGTATGACACGCTGGCAAGCAGTATGACTTGTATCACCCACAACTCACTTGTGTTCTACTCGTGCATATAACATCTACGCATAAAACCAGGCTCGGATGCCACTGTTGGGGAACGTAGTAATTTCAAGACAATTCCTACGCACACACAGGATCATGGTGATGCATAGCAACGAGAGGGGAGAGTGTGTCCACGTACCCTCGTAGACCGAAAGCGGAAGCATTAGCACAACGCGGTTGATGTAGTCGTACGTCTTCACGATCCGACTGATCAAGTACCGAACGCACGACACCTCCGGGTTCAGCACATGTTCAACTCGATGACGTCCCTCGAACTCCGATCCAGCTGAGCTTTGAGGGAGAGTTCCGTCGGCACGATGGCGTGGTGACGATGATGATGTTCTACCGACGCAGGGCTTTGCCTAAGCACCGTTACGATATTATCGAGGTGGATTATGGTGGAGGGGGCACCGCACATGGCTAAGAGATCCAAGAGATCAATTGTTGTCTCTATGGGGCGCCCCCTCCTCTGTATATAAAGGAGGGGAGGGGAGGGCTGGCCAGGAGGTGGAGGCGCGCCCAAGGGGGGGAGACCTACTCCCACCGGGAGTAGAACTCCTCCTTTTCCTACTTGGAGAGGGAGAGGGAAGGAAGAGGAAGGAGGGAGGAAGGAAAGGGGGGGGGCTGCTACGTCTTGAGCTTGTGTTGGTTTTCCTTGAAGAGGAAAGGGTGACGCAGCAATAGTAGCGTAAGTATTTCCCTCAGTTTTTGAGAACCAAGGTATCAATCCAGTAGGAGGCTCCTGAAATGTCCCACGCACCTACACAAATAAACAAAGAACTCGCAACCAACGCAATAAAGGGGTTGTAAATCCCTTCACGGCCACTTGCAAAAGTGAGATCTGATAGAGATAATATGATAAGATAAATATATTTTTGGTATTTTATAATATAGATGCAGAAAGTAAAGATGCAAATAAAAGTAGATTGAAAGCTTATATGATAAAAGATAGACCCGGGGGCCATAGGTTTCACTAGTAGCTTCTCTCAAGATATCATAAGTATTACGGTGGGTGAACAAATTACTGTCGAGCAATTGATAGAAAAGAGAATAATTATGAGATTATCTAGGCATGATCATGTATATAGGCATCACGACCGTGACAAGTAGACCGACTCCTGCCTGCATCTACTACTATTACTCCACACATCGACCGCTATCCACCATGCATCTAGAGTATTAAGTTCATAAGAACAGAGTAACGCATTAAGAAAGATGACATGATGTAGAGGGATAAACTCAAGCAATATGATATAAACCCCATCTTTTTATCCTCGATGGCAACAGTACAATACGTGCCTTGCAACCCTTTCTGTCACTGGGTAAGGACACCGCAAGATTGAACCCAAAGCTAAGCACTTCTCCTATGGCAAGAAAGATCAATCGAGTAGGCCAAACCAAACTGATAATTCAAAGAGACTTGCAAAGATAACTCAATCATACATAAAAGAATTCAGAGAAGATTCAATTATTTCTCATAGATAAACTTGATCATAAACCCACAATTCATCGGATCTCGACAAACACACCGCAAAAAGAGTTTACATCGAATAGATCTCCACAAGAGAGGGGGAGAACATTGTATTGAGATCCAAAAAGAGAGAAGAAGCCAGCTAGCTAATAACTATGGACCCGAAGGTCTATGGTAAACTACTCACAACTCATCGAAAGGGCTATGGTGTTGATGTAGAGGCCCTCCATGGTGGATTCCCCCTCCGGCAGAACGCCGGCGACGGCTCCAAGATGGGATCTCGCGGGTACAGAAGGTTACGGTGGCGGAAATATTTCTTCGGTGGCTCCTTGTATGTTTTCGGGGTACGGAGGTATATATAGGAGGAAGAAGTACGTCGGTGGCCGCTCGAGGGGCCCAAGAGACAGTGGGGCGCGCCCAGGAGGGGTGGGCGCGCCCTCCTATCTCCTGACCGCCTTGATTGCTTCTTGACTTGCACTCCAAGTCCTCTGGATCACGTTCGTTCCAAAAATCACGCTCCCGAAGGTTTTGTTCTGTTTGGACTCCGTTTGATCCTTTTCTTCGAAATACTGAAATAGGCAAAAAAAGCAATACGGGCTGGGCCTCTGGTTAGTAGGTTAGTCCCAAAAATGATATAAATATGTAAAATAAAGCCCATAAACATCCAAAAGGGGTAATATAATAGCATGGAACAATCAAAAAGTATAGATATGTTGGAGACATATCAAGCATCCCCAAGCTTAATTCCTGCTCTTCCTCGATTAGGTAAATGATAAAAACAGAATTTTTGATGTGGAATGCTACCTAGCATAATTCTCAATGTAATTTTATTTATTGTGGCATGAATGTTCAGATCCAAATGATTCAAGATAAAAGCTTATAAAACATAATAATAATAATACTTCGAAGCATATTAACAAATAATCATGTCCTATCAAAATAGCATAGTCAAAGAAAGCTTATCCCTACAAAATCATATAGTTAGGCCATGCTTCATTTTCATTACACAAAATACTCCCATCATGTGCAACCCCGATGATGAGCCGAGCAATTGGTTCATACTTTTTAACGTGCTTCAGCTTTTGTTTCAACTCTTACGCAATACATGAGCGCAAGCCATGGACATAGCACTATGGTGGTATATGGTGGTGATTGTAAGGACAAAAGGGAGAAGATAGTCTCACATCAACTAGGCATATCAACGGGCTATGGAGATGCCCATTAATAGATATCAATGTGAGTGAGTAGGGATTGCCATGCAACGGATGCACTAGAGCTATAAATGTATGAAAGCTCAACAAAAGAAACTAAGTGGGTGTGCATCCAACTTGCTTGCTCATGAAGACCTAGGGCATTTTGAGGAAGCCCATCATTGGAATATACAAGCCAAGTTCTATAATGAAAAATTCCCACTTAGTATACGAAAGTGACAACATAGGAGATTCTCTATCATGAAGATCATGGTGCTATTTTGAAGCACAAGTGTGGAAAAGAGATAGTAGCAATTGTCCCTTCTCTCTTTTTCTCTCATTTTATTTTTTCCTTTTTCTTTTTCTTTCTTTTTTTTCCTTTTTTTTTCTTTTTCTTTTTGGTGGGCTTCTTTGGCCTCTTTTATTTCATGGGCTTCTTTGGCCTCTTTTATTTTTATAAAGTCCGTAGTCTCATCCCGACGTGTGGGGGAATCATAGTCTTCATCATCCTTTCCTCACTTAGGAAAATGCTCTAATAATGAAGATCATCACACTTTTATTGATTTACAACTCAAGAATTACAACTCAAAGCTAGAACAAGATATGACTCTATATGAATGCCTCCGGCGGTGTACCGGGATATGCAATGAATCAAGAGCGACATGTATGAAAATTATGAAGGTGGCTTTGCCATAAATACGATGTCAACTACATGATCATGCAAAGAGCAATATGACAATGATGGAGCGTGTCATAATAAACGTAACGGTGGAAAGTTGCATGGCAATATATCTCGGAATGGCTATGGAAATGCCATAATAGGTAGGTATGGTGGTTGTTTTGAGGAAGGTAAATAATGGGTGCATGCTACCGGCGAAAGTTGCGCGATATAATAGAGGATAACAAAGTGGAAGGATGAGTGTGCGTATATCCATGGACTCACATTAGTCATAAAGAACTCATATACTTATTGCAAAAGTCTACTTAGCCCTCGAAGCAAAGTACTACTATGCATGCCCCTAGAGGGATAGATTGGTAGGAAAAGACCATCGCTCGTCCCCGACTGCCACTCATAAGGAAGACAATCAAAAGAGCACCTCATGCAACAAATTTGTCACACAACTTTTACCATACGTGCATGCTACGAGACTTGCTAACTTCAACACAAGTATTTCTCAATTTCATAATTACCCACTAGCATGACTCTAACATTACTACCTTTATATCTCAAAAAAATTATCAAGCATCAAATTGATCCTAGTGTTTAATGCACTTTCTATGATAGTTTTTATTATACCCAACTTGGATGCTCATCATTCTAGGACCAAACTCATAACCATAGCAAATACCATGCTGTTCTAAGAGACTCTCAAAATAATATAAGTGAAGCATGAGAGACTAGCAATTTCTACAAAATTAAGCCACCGCCGTGCTCTAAAATATATAAGTGAAGCACTAGAGCAAAAACTAATAAATTCTAATCAAGTGGGCTTCTCCCAAAAGGTGTGTACAACATGGATGATTTTGGTAAACTAAAAAGCATGCATCTAGAGTATTAAGTTCATAAGAACAGAGTAACGCATTAAGAAAGATGACATGATGTAGAGGGATAAACTCAAGCAATATGATATAAACCCCATCTTTTTATCCTCGATGGCAACAATACAATACGTGCCTTGCAACCCTTTCTGTCACTGGGTAAGGACACCGCAAGATTGAACCCAAAGCTAAGCACTTCTCCCATGGCAAGAAAGATCAATCTAGTAGGCCAAACCAAACTTATAATTCGAAGAGACTTGCAAAGATAACTCAATCATACATAAAAGAATTCAGAGAAGATTCAGTTATTTCTCATAGATAAACTTGATCATAAACCCACAATTCATCGGATCTCGACAAACACACCGCAAAAAGAGTTTACATCGAATAGATCTCCACAAGAGAGGGGGAGAACATTGTATTGAGATCCAAAAAGAGAGAAGAAGCCAGCTAGCTAATAACTATGGACCCGAAGGTCTGTGGTAAACTACTCACAACTCATCGGAAGGGCTATGGTGTTGATGTAGAGGCCCTCCATGGTGGATTGCCCCTCCGGCAGAACACCGCGATGGCTCTAAGATGGGATCTCGCGGATACAGAAGGTTACAGTGGCGAAAATATTTCTTCGGTGGCTCCTTGGATGTTTTCGGGGTACGGAGGTATATATAGGAGGAAGAAGTACGTCGGTGGCCGCTCAAGGGGCCCAGGAGACAGGGGCGCGCCCAGGAGGGGTGGGCGCGCCCTCCTATCTCCTGCCTGCCTCAATTGCTTCTTGACTTGCACTCCAAGTCCTCTGGATCATGTTCGTTCCAAAAATCACGCTCCCGAAGGTTCCGTTCCGTTTGGACTCCATTTGATATTCCTTTTCTTCAAAATACTGAAATAGGCAAAAAATCAGCAATACGGGTTGGGCCTCCGGTTAGTAGGTTAGTCCCAAAAATGATATAAATGTGTAAAATAAAGCCCATAAACATCGAAAAGGGGTAATATAATAGCATGGAACAATCAAAAATTATAGATACATTGGAGACATATCACCGCCCCCCTCCCAATTCGGATTGGGCTTGGGCGGGGGGGCGCCCCCTCCCTTGCTCCTTTCCTGTAAAGCCCATTAAGGCCCATATACCTCCCGGGGGGTTCCGATAACCTCCCGGTGCTCCGGTATTATCCTGATCTCACCCGAAACCATTCCGGTGTCCAAATATAGTCGTCCAATATATTGATCTTTACATCTCGACCATTTCGAGACTCCTCGTCATGTCCGTGATCACATCCAGGGCTCCGAACTACCTTCGGTACATCAAAACACATAAACTCATAATATAACCGTTATCGAACTTTAAGCGTGCGGACCCTACGGGTTCGAGAACTATGTAGACATGACCGAGACACGTCTCCGGTCAATAACCAATAGCGGAACTTGGATGCTCATATTGGCTCCCACATATTCTATGAAGATCTTTATCGGTCAAACCGCATAACAACATACGTTGTTCCCTTTGTCATCGGTATGTTACTTGCTCGAGATTCGATCATCGGTATCTCAATACCTAGTTCAATCTCATTACTGGCAAGTCTCTTTACTCGTTCCGTAATACATCATCTCGCAACTAACTCATTAGCTGCAATGCTTGCAAGGCTTATATTTATGTGCATTACCAAGTGGGCCCAGAGATACCTCTCTGACAATCGGAGTGACAAATCCTAATCTCGAAATACGCCAACCCAACAAGTACCTTTGGAGACACCTGTAGAGCACCTTTATAATCACCCAGTTACGTTGTGATGTTTGGTAGCACACAAAGTGTTCCTCCGGTAAACGGGAGTTGCATAATCTCATAGTCATAGGAACATGTATAAGTCATGAAGAAAGCAATAGCAACATACTAAACGATCAAGTGCTAAGCTAACGGAATGGGTCAAGTCAATCACATCATTCTCCTAATGATGTGATCCCGTTAATAAAATGACAATTCATGTCTATGGCTAGTCAAGTAGAGGCATACTAGTGACACTCTGTTTGTCTATGTATTCACACATGTACTAAGTTTCCGGTTAATACAATTCTAGCATGAATAATAAACATTTATCATGAAATAAGGAAATAAATAATAACTTTATTATTGCCTCTAGGGCATATTTCCTTCAGTCTCCCACTTGCACTAGAGTCAATAATCTAGTTCACATCACCATGTGATTTAACACAAATATTCACATCTGTATGTGATTAACACCCATAGCTCATATCGTCATGTGACTAACACCCAAAGGGTTTACTAGAGTCAACAATCTAGTTCACATTGTTATGTGATTAACACCCAAAGAGTACTAAGTTGTGATCATGTTTTTCTCGTGAGAGAAGTTTAGTCAACGGTAAACGGGAGTTGCATAATCTCATAGTCATAGGAACATGTATAAGTCATGAAGAAAGCAATAGCAACATACTAAATGATCAAGTGCTAAGCTAACGAGAGTGGGTCAAGTCAATCACATCATTCTCCTAATGATGTGATCCCGTTAATCAAATGACAACTCATGTCTATAGCTAGGAAACTTAACCATCTTTGATATGATTCAACGAGCTAGTCAAGTAGAGGCATACTAGTGACACTCTGTTTGTCTATGTATTCACACATGTACTAAGTTTTCGGTTAATACAATTCTAGCATGAATAATAAACATTTATCATGAAATAAGGAAATAAATAATAACTTTATTATTGCCTCTAGGGCATATTTCCTTCAGGAGCATGTGCGTAATGCTTGGTTTTTGATGACTTGTAGATTTTTGTAATAAGTATATGAATTATTTATGACTAATGTTGAGTCCATGGATTATACGCACTCTTTCCCTTCCACCATTGCTAGCCTTTCTTGTGCCGCGCAACTTTCGCCTGTACCATACACCTACCATATACCTTCCTCAAAACAGCCACCATACCTACCTATTATGGCATTTCCATAGCCATTCTGAGATATATTGCCATGCAACTTTTCACTGTTCCGTTTATTATGACACGCATCATCATTGCCATATTGCTCTTGCATAATCATGTAGTTGACATCGTATTTGTGGCAAGGCCACCCTCATGATTTGCATACATGTCGCTCTTGGTTCATTGCATATCCCGGTACACCGTCGGAGGCATTCATGTAGAGTCATATCTTGTTCTAAGTATCGAGTTGTAATCTTGAGTTGTAAGTAAATAAAAGTGTGATGATCTTCATTATTAGAGCATTGTCCCAAGTGAGGAAAGAATGATGGAGACTATGATTCCCCCATAAGTCGGCATGAGACTTCAGACTTTACAAAAAAAGAGAAAGGCCATATTAAAAAAAAGGCCAAATAAAAAAATGAGAGAAAAAGAGAGAAGGGAAAATGCTACTATCCTTTGACCACACTTGTGCTTTAAAGTAGCACCATGATCTTCATAATAGAGAGTCTACTATGTTGTCACTTTCATATACTAGTGGGAATTTTTCATTATAGAACTTGGCTTGTATATTCCAACGATGGGCTTCCTCAAAACGCCCTAGGTCTTTGTGAGCAAGCAAGTTGGATGCACACCTACTTAGTTCTTTTTGTTGAGCTTTCATACATTTATAGCTCTAGTGCATCCGTTTCATGGCAATCCCTACTCACTCACATTGATATCTATTAATGGGCATCTCCATAGCCCGTTGATACGCCTAGTGGATGTGAGACTATCTTCCTCTTTTTTGTCTTCCCCACAACCACCATTATATTCCACATATAGTGCTATGTCCATGGCTCACGCTCATGTATTGCGTGAAAGTTGAAAAAGTTTGAGAATACTAAAGTATGAAACAATTTCTTGGATTATCATCGGGGTTGTGCATGATTAAATATTTTGTGTGATGAAGATAGAGCATAGACAGACCATATGATATTGTAGGGATAGCTTTCTTTAGCCATGATATTTTGAGAAGACATGATTACTTTGTTAGTATGCTTGAAGTATTATTGTTTATCATGTCAATATGAACTTTTATTTTGAATCATTTGGATCTGAACATTCATGACACAATAAAGAAAATTACATTGAGAATTATGCTAGGTAGCATTCCACATCAAAAATTCTGTTTTTATCATTTACCTACTCGAGGACGAGCGGGAATTAAGCTTGGGGATGCTTGATACGTCTCCAGCGTATCTATAATTTTTTATTGTTCCATGCTATTATATTACCTGTTTTGGATGTTTATGGGCTTTAATTTACACTTTTGTATCATTTTTGGGACTAACCTATTAACCGAAGGCCCAGACCGAATTGCTATTTTTTGCCTATTCAGTGTTTCGAAGAAAAGGAATATCAAACGGAGTCCAAACGGGATGAAACCTTCGGGAGCGATCTTTTTGGAACAAATGCAAACCAGGGGACTTGGAGTGGACGTCAAGCAATGAGCGAGGCAGTCACGAGGGTGCCCGGCGCGCCTTGTAAGGGGGGCTGCTGCCTTGTAAGCAATCAGCAATTCGGGCTGGGCCTCCGGTTAGTAGGTTAGTCCCAAAAATGATATAAAAGTGTAAAGTAAAGCCCATAAACATCCAAAACGGGTAATATCCAAAACGGATAATATAATAACATGGAACAATCAAAAACTATAGATACGTTGGAGACGTATCAATCTTCGAGAAGCTCGTCGGCGAGGCCGCCAAGCTCGCCCGCTACAACACGAAGCCCACCATCACCTCCCGGGAGATCTAGACCTCCGCCCGCCTCGTCCTCCCCGGCGAGCTCACCAAGCACGCCGTCTCCGAGGGCACCAAGGCTGTCACCAAGTTCACATCCTCTTAGATTGTACATCTAGTAGCAATTGTAGATGGTTCTATTACTTAGTGCTTGTCGACTGTGGCCAGGGGCGGAATTGGGCCTAGGGCAACTAACGCTATAGCCCCAGGCGCGGCCGAACTAGTAGTTATACGTCCAAATAATTTTCTTCCATTTTTGTACCCCTAAAAGGCCCAGCCCAAGCCATGTAAACGCAGCCCAGGCATCAGCCCAGACAATAGCCCAACTAAGTATACCTACTTTCCATCGCAACCAGTTCGCAATTAGCCCACGATGCCATGATCGCTCGCTCAACCACACCGTATCTCCTTCTCGCTCGTCTGATCAGGAAATAGATCTGGCTCAAGCAATCACACTGCGCCGCCAATTCCCTTCGAGGCCACGATTTCTCGACTAGAGGGACGAACGTCTAGACCTACGCCCAGTCGGCTGGCGCTCGGAGCCTCGGATCAGATCATCTCTCGCCTCATCCGAGCTGCCCCCTCTAGCGCTCTGTTCTGCTCCATCTACACAACCGACTGGATATCTATCCGATTAGGCTTGTGATCTCTTGTACCATGTACTCTTTTTTCCCTAGTTCATTTTTTATCAACCGAAATCAAGGATTTGGTGATGCTAAATTTCATTTCATTGTTATTTGTTAACAGCAAAAAATTACCAATCCAAGATGATGAAGACCTGGACAATTAAATCCTTTTTCAAGCAACATCCAAACAGCCTGCATCAAACAATACACATCAACGAATGACCTTCGGAACGAGTAGGACTCGGAAAAAATACACGAGGAAATGCAATGGTCTACTACCTTGTGCACTTGGCCATAATATTTTGTATTTGTAATTCATATGAACAATTGACTTAGTACATGTCCATTATCTTGATTTTAATTACTCTATTTTATGTTTACAGTTCCCGGTCCTTCTATTATTGCTGGTGAAGAATGATGTCCTCGAATAAAGCAAGTCTTCACTAATATGATATCGGGGTTTCTTCTCACAGTAAAAATGAACTTATATTTCACTTTTTGTTAACTATTTCTTTTGTCGGATTTCTTCTCTCAGTAAAACTGAACTTATATTTCATTGGTAATGTGACTTTGTGGTGTACTTTAACATGCATCTGTACATGGTATTTAATGTTATTTGTAGTCCCGACACAATTGTTTTTATTTATAGTCACTTAGTTTTAGCCCTAGGCTTTGAGAAATCCTGGCTCCGCCTCTGACTGTGGCTATCTGGAAGTAGAAGTGGTGTTAGTGTTGGCTGGATGGGAATTGTTGAATGATTGTCGATACTCTGTTGGTTCTTTGGTTGCAACTAAACCCAGGCAAACATCGGGCCGGGTCGGGTTCGGGCCGGGCTTGACAAAGCCCGAAGAGAAATTCCCAAGCCCGAGCCCGGCCCGGCCCGGCCCGAAGTACATGAACAGTGACACTTTTTAATTAAATTAATCATTTTCTGGATATTATATTAATTTATTATACCTATATTTCAAATAAAATATGTTTTTTAAATATATTTCGGGCTTTATTCGGGCTTTCGGGCCGGGCTTCGGGTCAGAAAATGGAGCCCGAGCCCGGCCCGAATGTCGGGCTTCGGGTTCGGGCCGACGGGCCGGGTTGTCCATGACCGGGTATAGTTGCAACAACTGAATTTGTGCTTAAAATCTTTCGGTTAACTGACATATCAAAAGTAGTGATCCATTTCAGCTATGATTACTAGTCTCTACCATGTGATTGTGCTTTTTGGTAATCCAAGTTATTTAGACTGATGATGTGCTGGTGATACGTCTACAACGTATCTATAATTTTTGATTGTTTCATGCTATTATATTACCTATTTTGGATGTTTATGGGCTTTACTTTACACTTTCATATCATTTTTGGGACTAACCTACTAACCGGAGGCCCAGCCCGAATTGCTGTTTTTTTTGCCTATTTCAGTATGTCGAAGGAAAGGAATATCAAACGGAGTGCAAACGGAATGAAACCTTCGGGAGCGATCTTTTTGGAACAAACGCAATCCAGGAGACTTGGAGTGGACGTCAAGAAGCAGCCGAGGCGGCCACGAGGGTGGCCAGCGCGCCCAGTAAGAGTGGGCGCACCCCTGCCTCGTGGCCCCTCGTGGCTCCCCTGACCGACTTGCTTCGCCTATATATATCTACGTACCCCGAAAACATCCACGAGCACCACGAGAAATTATTTCCACTGCCGCAACCTTCTGTATCCGCGAGATCCCATCTTGGAGCCTTCGTCGGTGCTCCGCCGGAGGGGGAATCGACCACAGAGGGCCTCTCCATCTCCACCAAGGCCTCTCCGATGAGTTGTGAGTAGTTTACCACAGACCTTTGGGTCCATAGTTATTAGCTAGATGGCTTCTTCTCTCTCTTTGATTCTCAATACAAAGTTCTCCTTCCTCTTCTTGGAGATCTATTTGATGTAACTCTTTTTGTGGTGTGTTTGTCGAGATCCGATGAATTGTGGGTTTATGATCAAGTTTATCTATGAGAAATATTTGAATCTCCTCTGAATTCTTTTATGCATGATTGGTTATCTTTGCAAGTCTCTTCGAATTATCAGTTTGGTTTGGCCTACTAGATTGATCGTTCTTGCCATGGGAGAAGTGCTTAGCTTTGGGTTCAATCTTGCGGTGTCCTTTCCCAGTGACAGCAGGTGCAGCAAGGTACGTATTGTATTGTTGCCATCGAGGATAAAAAGATGGGGTTCATATCATATTGCATGAGTTTATCCCTCTACATCATGTCATCTTGCTTAATGTGTTACTCTGTTCTTATGAACTTAATACTCTAGATGCAGGCAAGAGTTGGTCGATGTGTGGAGTAATAGTAGTAGATGCAGGCAGGAGTCGGTCTACTTGTTGCGGACATGATGCCTATATACATGATCATGCCTAGATAATCTCATAACTACGCACTTTTCTGTCAATTGCTCGACAGTAATTTGTTCACCCACCGTAATAATTATGTTATCTTTAGAGAAGCCACTAGTGAAGCCTATGGCCCCGGGGTCTATCTTTCTCACTTTCGCAAGTTACCGTGAAGGGATTGACAACCCCTTTATCGCGTTGGTTGTGAGGTTCTTGTTTGTTTGTGTAGGTGCGTGGGACTTTTGAGGAGCCTTCTACTGGATTGATACCTTGGTTCTCAAAACTGAGGGAAATACTTACGCTACTTTGCTGCATCACCCTTTCCTCTTCAAGGGAAAAACCAACGCATGCTCAACAGGTAGCAAGAAGGATTTCTGGCGCCGTTGCCAGGGAGGTCTTTGCTCAAGTCAAGACATACCAAGTATCCATCACAAACTCATCTCCCTCGCATTACATTATTTGCCATTTGCCTCTCGTTTTACTCTCCCCCACTTCACCCTTGCCATTTTATTCGCCCTTCTTCCATTCAATCTTATGTTTGCTTGTGTCTCCATGTGCCTTCTATGTGCTTTCATCTTTGCTTGCTAAAAAAACTATTGATATGGATCCACTTAAAGTGTTCTACTTGGATCCTCTTTGACCCTTATGCGCTCGTGCTGAAACCCCAACTAGCCTAGTTGATGGGAAATCCTTAGATGAGCATGCTCATTTTGTGCGTCATCGTTTGTCTGAAAAGGGAAGCTCTTATGGTATCACATAAATAGTTTGCTTTGCTATGCTTGGAATCTTTGTGAAATTTATGATTTTACTTTTTGCTCTAAGAACCCTAAAAAACACCTTCCCTACCTATGTGAGTTTAATGATAATGAAATCTTATCTTCTTATGCAAAAGGTGTTTTATAGTTACTATGATATTGAACAAATTGAAGAATTTGTCGTTTTTAATGGTGCTCATGAAGTTGCTTCTTTGATTGAACAGTATGATATTACTCTCTACAAATCTGAAAATTTTGACATACTTAAATATTGCTATGAAAACTTTGCTCATAATGCCTATGTTAAGGAATTTATTGAGAGAATGATCGTTGCTTTGGAAGAAAATAATGATATGCATGAATCTATGGATAATTATGATTCCGATGATTTGATTGAAATTTCCCTTGATGAACATGATGCTTGCTATTCTTGTGGCCATGATGCCAATATTTATGAAGACAAATTTGCTATAGTTCCTTATGTTAAACATGAGATCGTTGCTATTGCATCCATACTTGATAGTTCCCTCGATGAAAAGCATGATTGCAATGATGTTACTATAAATTCTCTTGATGTCAATTGTGCTAATAATATGCAAAATCCTAAGCTTGGGGATGCTAGTTTTGCTATGTCTACTACTTGTTGCAATGATCATGATTGGGGTGCTTCTTCTTATGATCTTGAAAATTTGTTTAAGCCCCATAATGAATATGAGATTGATAATAGTGTTTGCAATAATATTGAAAGTGGGTTTGGAAGAGTGTCAACTTTAGATCCCACATATTTGGATAATGCTCAATCTTATGAAGTTTTTGATAAAAGTGGGTTTGGAGAGGTCATGACTTTAGTTAATGTTAGTCCCACTATTTTGGAAGAGTGTCAACTTTGCATGCATGTGGATCATGTTGAAAATATTTTGTTTGATAGTTCTTTTGTTGAATTTTCTTATGATCCTGCATGTAATTATTATGAGAGAGTAAAATATGGTTGTAGAAATTTTCATGTTACTAAATTACCTCTCTTCATGTTGAGATTGCTACCGTCTTCTTCCTTGCATATGCTAGTTTTTGCTTGCATTGATAATTTGTTTACTTATAAAAAACCTATGCATAGGAAGTATGTTATACTTAAGTGTGTTTGTCACATGTTTTATGATGCTCTCTTTATACTTCAATTCTTGTCTTTCATGTGAGCATCATTGAAATCTTAATGCCTAGCTAAAAAGGCTTTAAAGAAAAGTGTTTGTTGGGAGACAACCCAATATTTTTCCTTACTGTTATTCAATAAATATATCATCTACGTTCTATTTAGATGTGTTTTCATATTTTAATTAGTGTTTGTGCCAAATAGAACCTATAGGATAACCTTGGGTGAAAGTTAATTTGATTCTGCTGAAAAACAGAAACTTTGCGTGCACGAGAAGCAATTCAATAAATCACAAAAACATGCTTTTGCATTGTTTTTTTTTGTTGTAGATCAATAGAGAAATTACCTAGGACTTCCTATTTTGGTAGGATATTTAGAGTTCCAGAAGTATTCGAAAGTTACAGATTGCTACAGACTGTTCTGCTTTTGACAGATTTTGTTTTTCGTGTGTTGTTTGCTTATTTTGATGCATCTATGGCTAGTATCGAGGGGTATGAACCATAGAGAAGTTGGAATACAGTAGGTTTAACACCAATATAAATAAAGAATGAGTTCATTACAGTACCTTATGTGGTGGTTTTTCTTTCTTGCACTAACGGAGCTTATAAGATTTCCTGTTGAGTTTTGTGTTGTGAAGTTTTCAAGTTTTGGGTAAAGATTTGATGGACTATGGAATAAGGAGTGGCAAAAGCCTAAGCTTGGGGATGCCCCAGAAGGCATCCCCTCTTTCATCTTCGTTTATCGATAACTTTACTTGGAGCTATATTTTTATTTACCACATGATATGTGTTTTGCTTGGAGCGTCTTGTATGATATGAGTCTTTGCTTTTCAGTTTACCACAATCATCCTTTCTGTACACACCTTTTGGGAGAGACCCACATGATTTAAAAATTATTAGAATACTCTATGTGCTTCACTTATATCTTTCGAGCTAGATAGTTTTTCTCTATGTGCTTCACTTATATTTTCTAGAGCACGGCGATGGCTTTATTTTGAAGAAATTGTTGATCTCTCATGCTTCACTTATATTATGTTGAGTCTTTTAGAACATCATGGTATTTGTTATGGTTATAAATTTGGTCCTAGAATTATGAGCATCCAAGTTGGGTATAATAAAAACTATCATATAAAGTGCATTGAAAACTATGGTCGATTTGATGCTTGATAATTGTTTTGAGATATAAAGGTAATGATGTTAGAGTCGTGCTAGTTGGGTAATTATGAAATTGAGAAATACTTGTGTTAAAGTTGGCAAGTCCTGTAGCATGCACGTATGGTAAAAGTTGTGTGACAAATTTGTTGCATGGGATGCTCTTTGAGTGCTTTCCTTATGAGTGGCAGTCGGGGACAATCGATGGTCTTTTCCTACCAATCTATCCCTCTAGGGGCATGCGTAGTAGTACTTTGCTTTGAGGGCTAATAAATTTTTGCAATAAGTATATGAGTTCTTTATGACTAATGTGAGTCCATGGATATACGCACACTTACCCTTCCACTTTGCTAGCCTCTATTATGTCGCGCAACTTTTGCGGTATTATGAACCCATTATTTACCTTCCTCAAAACAGCCACCATACCTACCTATTATGGCATCTCCATAGCCATTCTGAGATATATTGCCATGCAACTTTCCACCGTTCCGTTTATTATGACACACGTTATCATTGTCATATTGCTCTTGGCATGATTATGTAATTGACATCGTATTTGTGGCAAGGTCACCTTCATAATTTTTCATACATGTCACTCTTGATTCATTGCATATCCTGGTACACCACCGGAGGCATTCACATAGAGTCATATATTGTTCTAGTTCTTGAGTTGTAAATCAATAAAAGTGTGATGATCTTCATTATTAGAGTGTTGTCCCAAGTGAGGAAAGGATGATGAAGACTATGATTCCCCCACAAGTCGAGATGAGACTTCGGACTTTATAAAAATAAAAGAGGCCAAAGAAGCCCATAAAAAGAGAGGCCAAAGAAGCCCACGAAAATTAAAAAAAATGATGAGAGAAAAAGAGAGAAGGGACAATGCTACTATCCTTTTACCACATTTGTGCTTCAAAGTAGCACCATGATCTTCATGATAGAGAGTCTCCGATGTTGTCACTTTCTTATACTAGTGGGGAATTTTCATTATAGAACTTGGCTTGTATATTCCAATGATGGGCTTCCTCAAAACGCCCTAGGTCTTTGAGAGCAAGCAAGTTGGATGCACCCACTTAGTTTCTTTTGTTGAGCTTTCATATATTTATAGCTCTAGTGCATCCGTTGCATGACAATCCCTACTCACTCGCATTGATATCTATTAATGGGCATCTCCATAGCCCGTTGACACGCCTAGTTGATGTGAGACTATCTTCTCCCTCTTTGTCTTCATAACCACCACCATATACCACACATATTGCTATGTCCATGGCTTGCGCTCATGTATTGCGTAAGAATTGAAAAGGCTGAAGCGCTTAAAAAATATGAACCAATTGCTCGGCTCGTCATCGGGGTTATGCATAAGGGGAGTATTTTGTGTGATAGAGATCAAGCATGGCCTAACTATATGATTTTGTAGGGATGAGCTTTCTTTGGCTATGCTATTTTGATAGGACATGATTATTTGCTAGTATGCTTCGAAGTATTACTGTTTTTTATGTTTTATAAGCTTTTATCTTGAATCATTTGGATCTGAACAATCATGCCACAATAAAGAGAACTACATTGAGAATTATGCTAGGTAGCATTCCACATCAAAAATTCTGTTTTTATCATTTACCTAATCGAGGACGAGCAGGAATTAAGCTTGGGGATGCTTGATACGTCTCTAACATATCTATAATTTTTGATTGTTTCATGATATTATATTACCTGTTTTGGATATTTATGGGCTTTACTTTACACTTTTATATCATTTTTGGGACTAACCTACTAACCGGAGGCCCAGCCTGAATTGCTGTTTTTTTGTGCCTATTTCAGTATATCGAAGGAAAGTAATATCAAACGGAGTCCAAACAGAATGAAACCTTCGGGAGCGATCTTTTTGGAACAAACGCAATCCAGGAGACTTGGAGTGGACGTCAAGAAGGAGCCGAGGAGGCCACGAGGGTGGCCGGCGCGCCCAGTAAGGGTGGGCGCGCCCCTGCCTCGTGGGCCCCACATGGCTCCCCTGACCGACTTCCTTCACCTATATATATCTACATACCCCGAAAACATCCAGGAGCACCATGAGAAATTATTTCCACCGCAGCAACCTTCTGTATCCGCGAGATCCCATCTTCGAGACTTCACCAGCGCTCCGCGGAGGAGGAATCGACCACGGAGGGCCTCTTCATCACCACCAAGGCCTCTCCGATGAGTTGTGAGTAGTTTACCACAGACCTTCGGGTCCATAGTTATTAGCTAGATGGCTTCTTCTCTCTCTTTGATTCTTAATACAAAGTTCTCCTTCCTCTTCTTGGAGATCTATTCGATGTAACTCTTTTTGCGGTGTGTTTGTTGAGATCCGATGAATTGTGGGTTTATGATCAAGTTTATCTATGAGAAATATTTGAATCTCCTCTGAATTCTTTTATGTATGATTGGTTATCTTTGCAAGTCTCTTCGAATTATCAGTTTGGTTTGGCCTACTAGATTGATCTTTCTTGCCATGGGAGAAGTGTTTAGCTTTGGGTTCAATCTTGCGTTGTCCTTTCCCAGTGACAGTAGGGGCAACAAGGCACATATTGTATTGTTTCTATCAAGGATAAAAAGATGGGGTTTATATCATATTGCATGAGTTTATCCCTCTACATCATGTCATCTTGCTTAATGTGTTACTCTGTTCTTATGAATTTAATACTCTAGATGCAGGCAGGAGTCGGTCGATGTGTGGAGTAATAGTAGTAGATGCAGGCAGGAGTCGGTCTACTTGTTGCGGACGTGATGCCTATACACATGATCATGCCTAGATAATCTCATAACTATGCACTTTTCTATCAATTGCTCGACAGTAATTTGTTCACCCATCGTAATAATTATGCTATCTTGAGAGAAGCCACTAGTGAAACCTATGGCCCCGGGGTCTTTCTTTTATCATATAAGTTTTCCATCTACTTTTATTTGCATCTTTTACTTTCCAATCTATATCATAAAAATACCAAAAATATTTATCTTATCATATTATGTCTATCAGATCTTACTTTCGCAAGTTACCGTGAAGGGATTGACAACCCCTTTCGTGGGACTTTTGAGGAGCCTCCTACTGGATTGATACCTTGATTCTCAAAACTGAGGGAAATACTTACGCTACTTTGCTACATCACCCTTTCCTCTTCAAGGGAAAAATCAACGCATGCTCAAGTGGTAGCAGCTGGCAGTAAGTTACGCTTATTCATTAGGTCCTCTTGAATGTCCGAATTGGGTTTAACTGAGATTTACTGCTGAGATGATCAATAAGATGGCTGATACGTCTCCAACGTATCTATAATTTTTGATTGTTCCATGCTATTATATTACTTGTTTTGGATGTTTATGGGCTTTACTTTACAGTTTTATATCATTTTTGGGACTAACCTATTAACCGAAGGCCCAACCTGAATTCCTGTTTTTTTGCCTATTTCAGTGTTTCGAAGAAAAGGAATATCAAACGGAGTCCAAACGGGATGAAACCTTCGGGAGCGATCTTTTCGGAACAAATGCAAACCAGGGGACTTGGAGTGGATGTCAAGCAACGAGCGAGGCGGTCACGGTGCCTGGCGCGCCCTGTAAGGGTGGGCATGCCCCCTGCCTCGTGGGCCCCTCGTGGCTCCCCTGACCGACTTCCTTCATCTATATATATCTACGTACCCCGAAAACATCCTGGAGCACCACGAGAAATTATTTCCACTGCAACAACCTTCTGTATCCGCGAGATCCCATCTTCGAGCCTTTGCCGGCGCACGTCGGAGGGGGAATCAACCACGGAGGGCCTCTACATCATCTCCAAGGCCTCTCCAATGAGTTGTGAGTAGTTTACCATAGACCTTTGGGTCCATAGTTATTAGCTAGATGGCTTCTTCTCTCTCTTTGATTCTCAATACAAAGTTCTCCTTCCTCTTCTTGGAGATCTATTAGATGTAACTCTTTTTGCAGTGTGTTTGTCAAGATCCGATGAATTGTGGGTTTATGATCAAGTTTATCTATGAGAATTATTTGAATCTCCTCTGAATTCTTTTATGTATGATTGGTTATCTTTGCAAGTCTCTTCGAATTATCAGTTTGGTTTGGCCTACTAGATTGATCTGTCTTGCCATGGGAGAAGTGCTTAGCTTTGGGTTCAATCTTGAAGTGTCCTTTCCCAGTGACAACAGGGGCAGCAAGGCACGTATTGTATTGTTGTCACCGAGGATAAAAAGATGGGGTTCATATCATATTGCATGAGTTTATCCCTCTACATCATGTCATCTTGCTTAATGTGTTACTCTGTTCTTATGGACTTAATACTCGAGATGCATGCAGGAGTCGGTCGATGTGTGGAGTAATAGTAGTAGATGCAGAATCGTTTCGATCTACTTGTTGCGGACGTGATGCCTATATACATGATCATGCCTAGATATTTTCATAACTATGCACTTTTCTATCAATTGCTCGACAATAATTTGTTCACCCACCGTAATACTTATGCTATATTGAGAGAAGCCACTAGTGAAACCTATGCCCCCCGGGTCTATCTTTTATCATATAAGTTTTCCATCTACTTTTATTTGCATTTTTTACTTTCCAATCTATATCATAAAAATACCAAAAATATTTATCTTATCATATTATCTCTATTAGATCTCACTTTTGCAAGTTTCTATGAAGGGATTGACAACCCCTTTATCGCATTGGTTGCGAGGTTCTTGTTTGTTTGTGTAGGCGCGTGGGACTTGTGAGGAGCCTCCTACTGGATTGATACCTTAGTTCTCAAAACCGAGGGAAATACTTACGCTACTTTGCTGCATCACCCTTTCCTCTTCAAGGGAAAAACCAACGCATGCTCAAGAGGTAGCAAGAAGGATTTCTGGCGCCGTTGCCGGGAGGTCTTCGCTCAAGTCAAGACATACCAAGTACCCATCACAAACTCATCTCCCTCGCATTACATTATTTGCCATTTGCCTCTCGTTTTCCTTTCCCCCACTTCACCCTTGCCGTTTTATTTGCCCTTCTTCTATTCGTCTTTTCGTTTTCTTTGATGTCTTAGTTGCCTCGTTTGCTTCTTTGGTTGGAATAGTTGTTTATTTATTGCTAAACAGAGAACCTAAGATCTATGGATCCTCATCCGCTTGCCAATCTTTTTAAGAGATCCAATTATGATGAACCAAATTCTAGTGATTTGGGTGCACTAGATTATCTTTATGAGATTTTGCTTGAAATTCGTGAACCTGAAAATTGTGATGAAGAAATTTATGAAGAGATTCACAATAGCTCCTTGAATAAAAAGCATGATTGCAATGATTTTATTATAAATTCTATTAATGTCAGTTGTGTTAATGATATGCAAAACCCTAAGCTTGGGGATGCTAGTTTTGCTATGTCCACTACTTGTTGCAATGATCATGATTGAGATGATTCTTCTTATAATCTTGAAATTTTATTTAAGCCCCACGATGAATATGAGATTGATAATAATGTTTGCAATAATACTGAAAGTGGGTTTGGAAGAGTGTCAACTTTAGATCCCACATATTTGGATAATGTTCAATCTTATGAAGTTTTTGATAAAAGTGGGTTTGGAGAGGTCATGACTTTAGTTAATGTTAATCCCACGATTTTGGAAGAGTCTCAACTTTGCATGCATGTGGACTGTGTTGAGAATATGTTATGTGATAACTATTTTGTTGAATTTGCTTATGATCCTACATGTAATTATTATGAGAGAGGAAAATATGGTTGTAGAAATTTTCATGTTACTAAATTACCTCTCCTCATGTTGAGATTGTTATCGTCTTCTTCCTTGCATATGCTAGTTTTTGCTTGCCCTGCAAATTTGGTTGCTTATAATATGCCTATGCATTGGAAGTATGTTAGACTTAGATGTGTTTGTCACATGTTTTATGATGCTCTCTTTATGCTTCAATTCTTGTTTTTTATGTGAGCATCATTGAAATCTCAATGCCTAGCTAAAAAGGCTTTAAGGAAAAGCGCTTGTTGGGAGACAACCCAATATTTTTCCTTGATGTTATTCAATAAATAATCAATCTAGCTTGTGGTTAGATGTGTTTTTATGTTTTAATTAGTGTTTGTGCCAAGTAGAACCTATAGGATAACTTATGGTGATAGTTAATTTGATTCTGCCGAAAAACAGAAACTTTGCGCGCACGAGAAAAAATTCAATAAATCACAGAAATGTGCTTTTGCGTTGATTATTTTTTATGCAGATCAATAGACAAATTAACTAGGACGTACTATTTTGGTAGGATTTCTGGAGTTCCAGAAGTATTCGAAAGTTACAGATTGCTACAGACTGTTCTACTTTTGACAGATTCTGTTTTTCGTATGTTGTTTGCTTATTTTGATGCATCCATGGCTAATATCGGGGGGTATGAACCATATAGAAGTTGGAATACAGTAGGGTTAACACCAATATAAATAAAGAATGAGTTCATTATAGTACCTTATGTGGTGGTTTTTCTTTCTCGCACTAACGGAGCTTATGAGATTTCCTGTTGAGTTTTGTGTTGTGAAGTTTTCAAGTTTTGGGTAAAGATTTAATGGACTATGGAATAAGGAGTGGCAAGAGCCTAAGCTTGGGGATGCCCATGGCACCCCAAGATATTCAAGGATGACCAAGAGCCTAAGCTTGGGATGCCCCGGAAGGCATCCCCTCTTTTGTCTTCGTCTATCAGTAACTATACTTGGAGCTATATTTTTATTCGCCACATGATATGTGTTTTGCTTGGAGCATCTTGTATGATATGAGTCTTTGATTTTTATATTACCACAATCATCCTTGATGTACACACCTTTTGGGAGAAATCCACACGTTTTGGAATTTATTAGAATACTCTATGTGCTTCACTTATATCTTTTGAGCTAGATAATTTTTGCTCTAGTGCTTCACTTATATCTTTTAGAGCACTACGGTGGTTTAATTTTGTAGAAATTGTTGATCTCTCATGCTTCACTTATATTATTTTGAGAGTCTTTTAGAACAACATGGTATTTGCTATGGTTATAAAATTGGTCCTAGAATGATGAGCATCCAAGTTGGGTATAACAAAAACTATCATAGAAAGTGAATTGGATGATATGATCAATTTGATGCTTGCTAAATGTTTTGAGATATGGATGGTGATATTAGAGCCATGCTAGTAGGGTAATTATGAATTTAAGGAATACTTGTGTTGAAGTTTGTGATTCCCATAGCATGCACGTATGGTGAACCGCTTTGTGATGAAGTTGGAGCATGGTTTATTTATTGATTGTCTTCCTTATGAGTGGCGGTCGGGGACGAGCGATGATATTTTCCTACTAATCTATCCCCCTAGGAGCTGTTGGGGAACGTAGTAATTTCAAAAAAATTCCTATGCTCACACAGGATCATGGTGATGCATAGCAACGAGAGGGGAGAGTGTGTCCACGTACCCTCGCAGACCGAAAGCGGAAGCGTTAGCACAACGCGGTTGATGTAGTCGTACGTCTTCACGATCCGATCGATCAAGTACCGAATGCACGACACCTCTGAGTTCAGCACACGTTCAACTCGATGACGTCCCTTGAACTCCGATCCAGCCGAGCTTTGAGGGAGAGTTCCGTCAGCATGACGGCGTGGTGACGATGATGATGTTCTACCGACGCAGGGCTTCGCCTAAGCACCGCTATGATATTATCGAGGTGGATTATGGTGGAGGGGGGCACCGCACATGGCTAAGAGATCCAAGGGATCAATTGTTGTCTCTATGGGGTGCCCCCTTCGTATATAAAGGAGGGGAGGAGAGGTCCGACCAGGAGGAGGAGGCGCGCCCAAACGGTGGGAGACCGGGAGTAGGACTCCTCCTTTTCCTACTTGTAGAGGGAGAGGGAAGGAAGAGGACGGAGGGAGGAAGGAAAGGGGGGCCGGCCCCTCCCAATTCGGATTGGGCTTGGGGGGGGGGGGCGCACCCCCTCCCTTGCTCCTTTCCCCTCCTTTCCACTAAAGCCCATTAAGGCCCATATACCTCTCGGGGGGTTCCGATAACCTCTCGGTGCTCCGGTATTATCCCGATCTCACCCGGAACCATTCCGGTGTCCAAATATAGTCGTCCAATATATCGATCTTTACGTCTTGACCATTTCGAGACTCCTCGTCATGTCCGTGATCACATCCAGGACTCCGAACTACCTTCGGTACACAAAACACATAAACTCATAATATAACAGTCATCGAACTTTAAGCGTGCGGACCCTACGGTTCGAGAACTATGTAGACATGACCGAGACACGTCTCCGGTCAATAACCAATAGTGGAACCTGGATGCTCATATTGGCTCCCACATATTCTACGAAGATCTTTATCGGTCAAACTGCATAACAACATATGTTGTTCCCTTTGTCATCGGTATGTTACTTGCCCGAGATTCGATCGTCGGTATCTCAATATCTAGTTCAATTTCATTACTGGCAAGTCTCTTTACTCGTTTCGTAATACATCATCTCGCAACTAACGCATTAGTTGCAATGCTTGCAAGGCTTATATTTATGTGCATTACCGAGTGGGCCCAGAGATACCTCTCCGACAATCGGAGTGACAAATCCTAATCTCGAAATACGCCAACCCAACAAGTACCTTTGGAGACACCTGTAGAGCACCTTTATAATCACCCAGTTACGTTATGACGTTTGGTAGCACACAAAGTGTTCCTCCGGTAAACGGGAGTGGCATAATCTCATAGTCATAGGAACATGTATAAGTCATGAAGAAAGCAATAGCAACATACTAAATGATCAAGTGCTAAGCTAACGGAATGGGTCAAGTCAATCACATCATTCTCCTAATGATGTGATCCCGTTAATCAAATGACAATTCATGTCTATGGCTAGGAAACTTAACCATCTTTGATTCAACAAGCTAGTCAAGTAGAGGCATACTAGTGACACTCTGTTTGTCTATGTATTCACACATGTACTAAGTTTCCGGTTAATACAATTCTAGCATGAATAATAAACATTTATCATGAAATAAGGAAATAAATAATAACTTTATTATTGTCTCTAGAACATATTTCCTTCAGTCTCCCACTTGCACTAGAGTCAATAATCTAGTTCACATCACCATGTGATTTAAGACAAATATTCACATCTGTATGTGATTAACACCCATAGCTCATATCATCATGTGACCAACACCCAAAGGGTTTACTAGAGTCAATGATCTAGTTCACATTGTTATGTGATTAACACCCAAAGAGTACTAAGTTGTGATCATGTTTTGCTCATGAGAGAAGTTTAGTCAACGGGTCTGTCACATTCAGAGCCGTATGTATTTTGCAAAATATTCTATGTCTTCAATGCTCTACACGGTGCTACTCTAGCTAATTGTCCCACTTTCAATATATATCCAGATTGAGACTTAGAGTTATCTGGATCGGTGTAAAAGCTTGCATCAACGTAACTCTTTATGACGAGCTCTTTTATCACTTCCATAATCGAGAAGTATTTCCTTAGTCTTCACTAAGGATAATTTTGACCGCTGTCCAATGATCTACTCCTAGATCACTATTGTACTCTCTTACCAAACTCCTGGTGAGGTACACAATAGGTCTGCTACATAGCATAGCATACTTTATAGAACCTATGACTGAGGCATAGGGAATGACTTTTCATTCTCTTTCTATTTTTCTGCCATGGTCGGGATTTGAGTCTTACTCAACTTCACACCTCGCAACACAGGCAAGAACTCCTTTTTGACTGTTCCATTTTGAACTACTTCAAAATCTTATCAAGGTATGTACTCATTGAAAAATCTTATCAAGCGTCTTGATCTATCTCTATAGATCTTGATGCTCAATGTGTAAGTAGCTTCACCGAGGTCTTTCATTGAAAAACTCTTATTCAAGTATCCCTTTTTGCTATCTAGAAATTCTATATCATTTCCAATCAACAATATGTCATCCACATATAATATTAGAAATGTTATAGAGATCCCACTCACTTTCTTGTAAATATAGGCTTCTCCAAAAGTCTGTATAAACCCATATGTTTTGATCAACTCATCAAAGCGTATATTCCAACTCCGAGATGCTTGCACCAGTCCGTTGATGGATCGCTAGAGCTTGCACATTTTGTTAGCACCTTTAGGATTGACAAAACCTTCTGGTTGTATCATATACAACACTTCTTTAAGAAATATCCATTTAAGGAATGCAGTTTTGACATCCATTTGCCAGATTTCATAAAATGTGGCAATTGCTAACATGATTCGGACAGACTTAAGCATCGTTACGAGTGAGAAAATCTCATCGTATTCAACATCTTGAACTTGTCGAAAACCTTTCACAACAAGTCGAGCTTTGTAGATAGTAACACTACTATCAGTGTCCATCTTCCTCTTGAAGATCCATTTATTTAACTTGGCTTGCTGATCATCGAGCAAGTCAACCAAAGTCCATACTTTGTTCCCATACATGGATCCTATCTCAGATTTTATGGCCTCAAGCCATTTCGCGGAATCTGGGCTCATCATCGCTTCCTCATAGTTCATAGGTTCATCATGGTCTAGTAACATGACTTCCACAATAGGAATACCGTACCGCTCTGGTGCGGACCATACTCTGGAAGACCTACGAGGTTATGTAGTAACTTGATCTGAAGTTTCATGATCATCATCATTAGCTTCCTCACTAATTGGTGTAGGAATCACTGGAACTGATCTGTGATGAACTACTTTCCAGTTCGGGAGAAGGTACAATTAACTCATCAAGTTCTACTTTCCTCTCACTCACTTCTTTCGAGAGAAACTCATTCTCTAGAAAGGATCCATTCTTAGCAACGATCTTGCCTTCGGATCTGTGATAGAAGGTGTACCCAACAGTTTCCTTTGGGTATCCTATGAAGACGCATTTCTCTGATTTTGGGTTCGAGCTTATCAGATTAAAGCCTTTTCACATAAGCATCGCAGCCCCAAACTTTTAAGAAACGACAACTTTGGTTTCTTGCCAAACCACAGTTCATAAGGTGTCGTCTCAACGGATTTTTGATTGTGCCCTATTTAAAGTGAATGTAGCTGTCTCTAATGCATAACCCCAAATCGATAGTGGTAATCTGGTAAGAGACATCATAGATCACACCATATCCAATAAAGTGCGGTTACGACGTTCGGACACACCATTACGCTGTGTTGTTCCATGTGGCGTGAGCTGTGAAACTATTCCACATTGTTTTAAATGAAGGACAAACTCGTAACTCAAATATTCTCCTCCACGATCAGATCGTAGAAACTTTATTTTCTTGTTACGATGATTCTCCACTTCACTCTGAATTTCTTTGAACTTTTCAAATGTTTCAGACTTGTGCTTCATTAAGTAGATATACTCATATCTGCTCAAATCATCTTGTGAAGGTCAGAAAATAACGATACCCGCCACGAGCATCAACACTCATTGGACTGCATACATCGGTATGTATTATTTCCAATAAGTCACTAGCTCATTCCATTGTTTTGGAGAACGGAGTTTCAGTCATCTTGCCCATAAGGCACGGTTCGCAAGCATCAAATGATTCATAATCAAGTGATTCCAAAAGTCCATCTATATGGAGTTTCTTCATGTGCTTTACACGGATATGACCCAAACGGCAGTGCCACAAATATGCTGCACTATCATTATCAACTTTGCATCTTTTGGCATCAATATTATGAATATGTGTATTACTATGATCAAGATTCAATAAACCATCAACATTGGGTGTATGACCATAGAAGGTTTTATTCATGTAAACAGAATAACAATTTATTCTCCATCTTAGATGAATAATCGTATCGCAATAAACATGATCTAATCATATTTATGCTCAACGCAAACACCAAATAACATTTATTTAGGTTCTACACTAATCTCGAAAGTATAGGGAGTGTACGATGATGATCATATCAATCTTGGAACCACTTCCAACACACATCGTCACTTCATCCTCAACTAGTCTCTGTTTATTCTGTAACTCCTGTTTTGAGTTACTAATCTTAGCAACCGAACAAGTATCAAATACTCAGGGATTACTATAAACACTAGTAAGGTACACATCAATAACTTGTATATCAAATATACATTTGTTCACTTTGCCATCCTTCTTATCCACCAAATATTCATGGCATTTCCGCTTCCAGTGACCATTTCATTTGTAGTAGAATCACTCAGTTTCAGGCTTTGGTCTAGCTTTGGGCTTCTTCACGAGAGTGACAACTTGCTTGCCATTCTGCTTGAAGTTCCCTTTCTTTCCCTTTGCCCTTTTCTTTAAACTAGTGGTCTTATCAATCATCAACACTTGATGCTCTTTTCTTGATTTCTACCTTCATCTATTTCGGCATCACGAAGAGCTCGGGAATCATTTTCTTCATCCCTTGCATACTATAGTTCATCACGAAGTTCCAGTAACTTGGTGATGGTGACTAGAGAACTCTGTCAATCACTATCTTATCCGAAAGATTAACTCCCATTTGATTCAAGCGATTGTAGTAGTCAGAGAATCTAAGCACTTGCTCACTGGTTGAGCAATTCTCCTCCATGTTTTAGGCGAAGTATTTGTCATAGGTCTCATACCTCTTGACACGGGCATTAGTCTGAAATACCAATTTCAACTCTTGGAACATCTCATATGCTCAATGACGTTTCAAAAACGTTTTGAAGTCCTGGTTCTAAGCCGTAAAGTATGGTGCACTAAACTATCAAGTAGTCATCATATTGAGCTAGCCAAATGTTCATAACGTCCGCATCTGCTCCTGCAATAGGTTTGTCACCTAGCGGTGCATCAAGGACATAATTCTTCTGTGCAGCAATGAGGATAAACCTCAGCTCATGGACACAGTCCGCATCATTGCTACTATCATCTTTCAACTTAGTTTTCTCTAGGAACATATAAAAAACATAGGGAAGCAACAACGCGAGCTATTGATCTACAACATTATTTGCAAAATACTACCAGGACTAAGTTCATGATAAATTTTAGTTCAATTAATCATATTACTTAAGAACTCCCACTTAGGATAGACATCCCTCTAATCATCTAAGTGATCACGTGATCCAAATCAACTAAACCATAACCGATCATCACGTGAAATGGAGTAGTTTTCAATGGTGAACATCACTATGTTGATCATATCTACTATATGATTCATGCTCGACCTTTCGGTCTCAGTGTTTCGAGGCCATATTTGCATATCCTAGGCTCGTCAAGTTTAACCTGAGTATTCTGCGTGTGCAAAACTGGCTTGCAGCCGTTGTAGATGGACGTAGAGCTTATCACACCCGATCATCACATGGTGTCTGGGCACGACGAACTTTGGCAACGATGCATACTCAGGGAGAACACTTTTATCTTGAAATTTAGTGAGAGGTCATCTTATAATGCTATCGTCAATCAAAGCAAGATAAGATGCATAAAGGATAAACATCACATGCAATCAATATAAGTGATATGATATGGTCATCATCATCGTGTGCTTGTGATCTCCATCTCCGAAGCACCGTCATGATCACCATCGTCACCGGCGTGACACCTTGATCTCCATCATAGCATCGTTGTTGTCTCACCAACTATTGCTTCTACGACTATCGCTACCGCTTAGTGATAAAGTAAAGAAATTACAGGGCGTTTGCATTGCATATAATAAAGCGACAACCATATGGCTCCTGCCAGTTGCCGATAACTTGGTTACAAAACATGACCATCTCATACAATAAAATATAGCATCACGTCTTGACCATATCACATCACATCATGCCCTGCAAAAACAAGTTAGACGTCCTCTACTTTGTTGTTGCAAGTTTTACGTGGCTGCTACGGGCTGAGCAAGAACCATTCTTACCTACACATCAAAACCACAACGATAGTTTGTCAAGTTAGTGCTGTTTTAACCTTCTCAAGGACCGGGCATAGCCACACTCAGTTCAACTAAAGTTGGAGAAACTGACACCCGCTAGCCACCTATGTGCAAGGCACGTCGGTAGAACCAGTCTCGTGTAAGCATACGCGTAATGTCGGTCCAGGCCGCTTCATCCAACAATACTGCCGAACCAAAGTATGACACGCTGGCAAGCAGTATGACTTGTATCACCCACAACTCACTTGTGTTCTACTCGTGCATATAACATCTACGCATAAAACCAGGCTCGGATGCCACTGTTGGGGAACGTAGTAATTTCAAGACAATTCCTACGCACACACAGGATCATGGTGATGCATAGCAACGAGAGGGGAGAGTGTGTCCACGTACCCTCGTAGACCGAAAGCGGAAGCATTAGCACAACGCGGTTGATGTAGTCGTACGTCTTCACGATCCGACTGATCAAGTACCGAACGCACGACACCTCCGGGTTCAGCACACGTTCAACTCGAGGACGTCCCTCGAACTCCGATCCAGCTGAGCTTTGAGGGAGAGTTCCGTCAGCACGACGGCGTGGTGACGATGATGATGTTCTACCGACGCAGGGCTTTGCCTAAGCACCGTTACGATATTATCGAGGTGGATTATGGTGGAGGGGGCACCGCACACGGCTAAGAGATCCAAGAGATCAATTGTTGTCTCTATGGGGCGCCCCCTCCTCTGTATATAAAGGAGGGGAGGGGAGGGCCGGCCAGGAGGTGGAGGCGCGCCCAAGGGGGGGAGACCTACTCCCACCGGGAGTAGAACTCCTCCTTTTCCTACTTGGAGAGGGAGAGGGAAGGAAGAGGAAGGAGGGAGGAAGGAAAGGGGGGGGGGCTGCTACGTCTTGAGCTTGTGTTGGTTTTCCTTGAAGAGGAAAGGGTGACGCAGCAATAGTAGCGTAAGTATTTCCCTCAGTTTTTGAGAACCAAGGTATCAATCCAGTAGGAGGCTCCTGAAATGTCCCACGCACCTACACAAATAAACAAAGAACTCGCAACCAACGCAATAAAGGGGTTGTCAATCCCTTCACGGCCACTTGCAGAAGTGAGATCTGATAGAGATAATATGATAAGATAAATATATTTTTGGTATTTTATAATATAGATGCAGAAAGTAAAGATGCAAATAAAAGTAGATTGAAAGCTTATATGATAAAAGATAGACCCGGGGGCCATAGGTTTCACTAGTAGCTTCTCTCAAGATAGCATAAGTATTACGGTGGGTGAACAAATTACTGTCGAGCAATTGATAGAAAAGAGAATAATTATGAGATTATCTAGGCATGATCATGTATATAGGCATCACGACCGTGACAAGTAGACCGACTCCTGCCTGCATCTACTACTATTACTCCACACATCGACCGCTATCCACCATGCATCTAGAGTATTAAGTTCATAAGAACAGAGTAACGCATTAAGAAAGATGACATGATGTAGAGGGATAAACTCAAGCAATATGATATAAACCCCATCTTTTTATCCTCGATGGCAACAATACAATACGTGCCTTGCAACCCTTTCTGTCACTGGGTAAGGACACCGCAAGATTGAACCCAAAGCTAAGCACTTCTCCCATGGCAAGAAAGATCAATCGAGTAGGCCAAACCAAACTGATAATTCAAAGAGACTTGCAAAGATAACTCAATCATACATAAAAGAATCCAGAGAAGATTCAATTATTTCTCATAGATAAACTTGATCATAAACCCACAATTCATCGGATCTCGACAAACACACCGCAAAAAGAGTTTACATCGAATAGATCTCCACAAGAGAGGGGGAGAACATTGTATTGAGATCCAAAAAGAGAGAAGAAGCCAGCTAGCTAATAACTATGGACCCGAAGGTCTATGGTAAACTACTCACAACTCATCGAAAGGGCTATGGTGTTGATGTAGAGGCCCTCCATGGTGGATTCCCCCTCCGGCAGAACGCCGGCGACGGCTCCAAGATGGGATCTCGCGGGTACAGAAGGTTACGGTGGCGGAAATATTTCTTCGGTGGCTCCTTGTATGTTTTCGGGGTACGGAGGTATATATAGGAGGAAGAAGTACGTCGGTGGCCGCTCGAGGGGCCCAAGAGACAGTGGGGCGCGCCCAGGAGGGGTGGGCGCGCCCTCCTATCTCCTGGCCGCCTTGATTGCTTCTTGACTTGCACTCCAAGTCCTCTGGATCACGTTCGTTCCAAAAATCACGCTCCCGAAGGTTTTATTCTGTTTGGACTCCGTTTGATCCTTTTCTTCGAAATACTGAAATAGGCAAAAAAAAGCAATACGGGCTGGGCCTCCAGTTAGTAGGTTAGTCCCAAAAATGATATAAATATGTAAAATAAAGCCCATAAACATCCAAAAGGGGTAATATAATAGCATGGAACAATCAAAAAGTATAGATATGTTGGAGACATATCAAGCATCCCCAAGCTTAATTCCTGCTCGTCCTCGAGTAGGTAAATGATAAAAACAGAATTTTTGATGTGGAATGCTACCTAGCATAATTCTCAATGTAATTTTATTTATTGTGGCATGAATGTTCAGATCCAAATGATTCAAGATAAAAGCTTATAAAACATAATAATAATAATACTTCGAAGCATATTAACAAATAATCATGTCCTATCAAAATAGCATAGTCAAAGAAAGCTTATCCCTACAAAATCATATAGTTAGGCCATGCTTCATTTTCATTACACAAAATACTCCCATCATGTGCAACCCCGATGATGAGCCGAGCAATTGGTTCATACTTTTTAACGTGCTTCAGCTTTTTTTTCAACTCTTACGCAATACATGAGCGCAAGCCATGGATATAGCACTATGGTGGTATATGGTGGTGATTGTAAGGACAAAAGGGAGAAGATAGTCTCACATCAACTAGGCATATCAACGGGCTATGGAGATGCCCATTAATAGATATCAATGTGAGTGAGTAGGGATTGCCATGCAACGGATGCACTAGAGCTATAAATGTATGAAAGCTCAACAAAAGAAACTAAGTGGGTGTGCATCCAACTTGCTTGCTCATGAAGACCTAGGGCATTTTGAGGAAGCCCATCATTGGAATATACAAGCCAAGTTCTATAATGAAAAATGCCCACTTAGTATATGAAAGTGACAACATAGGAGATTCTCTATCATGAAGATCATGGTGCTATTTTGAAGCACAAGTGTGGAAAAGAGATAGTAGCAATTGTCCCTTCTCTCTTTTTCTCTCATTTTATTTTTTTCCTTTTTCTTTTTCTTTCTTTTTTTCCTTTTTTTTCTTTTTCTTTTTGGTGGGCTTCTTTGGCCTCTTTTATTTCATGGGCTTCTTTGGCCTCTTTTATTTTTATAAAGTCCGTAGTCTCATCCCGACGTGTGGGGGAATCATAGTCTTCATCATCCTTTCCTCACTTAGGAAAATGCTCTAATAATGAAGATCATCACACTTTTATTGATTTACAACTCAAGAATTACAACTCAAAGCTAGAACAAGATATGACTCTATATGAATGCCTCCGGCGGTGTACCGGGATATGCAATGAATCAAGAGCGACATGTATGAAAATTATGAAGGTGGCTTTGCCATAAATACGATGTCAACTACATGATCATGCAAAGAGCAATATGACAATGATGGAGCGTGTCATAATAAACGTAACGGTGGAAAGTTGCATGGCAATATATCTCGGAATGGCTATGGAAATGCCATAATAGGTAGGTATGGTGGTTGTTTTGAGGAAGGTAAATAATGGGTGCATGCTACCGGCGAAAGTTGCGCGATATAATAGAGGATAACAAAGTGGAAGGATGAGTGTGCGTATATCCATGGACTCACATTAGTCATAAAGAACTCATATACTTATTGCAAAAGTCTACTTAGCCCTCGAAGCAAAGTACTACTACGCATGCCCCTAGAGGGATAGATTGGTAGGAAAAGACCATCGCTCGTCCCCGACTGCCACTCATAAGGAAGACAATCAAAAGAGCACCTCATGCAACAAATTTGTCACACAACTTTTACCATACGTGCATGCTACGAGACTTGCTAACTTCAACACAAGTATTTCTCAATTTCATAATTACCCACTAGCATGACTCTAACATTACTACCTTTATATCTCAAAAAAATTATCAAGCATCAAATTGATCCTAGTGTTTAATGCACTTTCTATGATAGTTTTTATTATACCCAACTTGGATGCTCATCATTCTAGGACCAAACTCATAACCATAGCAAATACCATGCTGTTCTAAGAGACTCTCAAAATAATATAAGTGAAGCATGAGAGACTAGCAATTTCTACAAAATTAAGCCACCGCCGTGCTCTAAAATATATAAGTGAAGCACTAGAGCAAAAACTAATAAATTCTAATCAAGTGGGCTTCTCCCAAAAGGTGTGTACAACAAGGATGATTTTGGTAAACTAAAAAGCATGCATCTAGAGTATTAAGTTCATAAGAACATAGTAACGCATTAAGAAAGATGACATGATGTAGAGGGATAAACTCAAGCAATATGATATAAACCCCATCTTTTTATCCTCGATGGCAACAATACAATACGTGCCTTGCAACCCTTTCTGTCACTGGGTAAGGACACCGCAAGATTGAACCCAAAGCTAAGCACTTCTCCCATGGCAAGAAAGATCAATCTAGTAGGCCAAACCAAACTGATAATTCGAAGAGACTTGCAAAGATAACTCAATCATACATAAAAGAATTCAGAGAAGATTCAGTTATTTCTCATAGATAAACTTGATCATAAACCCACAATTCATCGGATCTCGACAAACACACCACAAAAAGAGTTTACATCGAATAGATCTCCACAAGAGAGGGGGAGAACATTGTATTGAGATCCAAAAAGAGAGAAGAAGCCATCTAGCTAATAACTATGGACCCGAAGGTCTGTGGTAAACTACTCACAACTCATCGGAAGGGCTATGGTGTTGATGTAGAGGCCCTCCATGGTGGATTGCCCCTCCGGCAGAACACCGCGATGGCTCTAAGATGGGATCTCGTGGATACAGAAGGTTACAGTGGCGGAAATATTTCTTCGGTGGCTCCTTGGATGTTTTCGGGGTACGGAGGTATATATAGGAGGAAGAAGTACGTCGGTGGCAGCTCAAGGGGCCCAGGAGACAGGGGCGCGCCCAGGAGGGGTGGGCGCGCCCTCCTATCTCCTGCCTGCCTCAATTGCTTCTTGACTTGCACTCCAAGTCCTCTGGATCATGTTCGTTCCAAAAATCACACTCCCGAAGGTTCCGTTCCGTTTGGACTCCATTTGATATTCCTTTTCTTCGAAATACTGAAATAGGCAAAAAATCAGCAATACGGGTTGGGCCTCCGGTTAGTAGGTTAGTCCCAAAAATGATATAAATGTGTAAAATAAAGCCCATAAACATCGAAAAGGGGTAATATAATAGCATGGAACAATCAAAAATTATAGATACGTTGGAGACATATCACCGCCCCCCCCCCTCCCAATTCGGATTGGGCTTGGGCGGGGGGGCGCCCCCTCCCTTGCTCCTTTCCCGTAAAGCCCATTAAGGCCCATATACCTCCCGGGGGGTTCCGATAACCTCCCGGTGCTCCGGTATTATCCTGATCTCACCCGGAACCATTCCGGTGTCCAAATATAGTCGTCCAATATATTGATCTTTACATCTCGACCATTTCGAGACTCCTCGTCATGTCCGTGATCACATCCAGGGCTCCGAACTACCTTCGGTACATCAAAACACATAAACTCATAATATAACCGTTATCGAACTTTAAGCGTGCGGACCCTACGGGTTCGAGAACTATGTAGACATGACCGAGACACGTCTCCGGTCAATAACCAATAGCGGAACTTGGATGCTCATATTGGCTCCCACATATTCTATGAAGATCTTTATCGGTCAAACCGCATAACAACATACGTTGTTCCCTTTGTCATCGGTATGTTACTTGCTCGAGATTCGATCATCGGTATCTCAATACCTAGTTCAATCTCATTACTGGCAAGTCTCTTTACTCGTTTCGTAATACATCATCTCGCAACTAACTCATTAGTTGCAATGCTTGCAAGGCTTATATTTATGTGCATTACCGAGTGGGCCCAGAGATACCTCTCTGACAATCGGAGTGACAAATCCTAATCTCGAAATACGCCAACCCAACAAGTACCTTTGGAGACACCTGTAGAGCACCTTTATAATCACCCAGTTACGTTGTGATGTTTGGTAGCACACAAAGTGTTCCTCCGGTAAACGGGAGTTGCATAATCTCATAGTCATAGGAACATGTATAAGTCATGAAGAAAGCAATAGCAACATACTAAACGATCAAGTGCTAAGCTAACGGAATGGGTCAAGTCAATCACATCATTCTCCTAATGATGTGATCCCGTTAATCAAATGACAATTCATGTCTATGGCTAGTCAAGTAGAGGCATACTAGTGACACTCTGTTTGTCTATGTATTCACACATGTACTAAGTTTCCGGTTAATACAATTCTAGCATGAATAATAAACATTTATCATGAAATAAGGAAATAAATAATAACTTTATTATTGCCTCTAGGGCATATTTCCTTCAGTCTCCCACTTGCACTAGAGTCAATAATCTAGTTCACATCACCATGTGATTTAACACAAATATTCACATCTGTATGTGATTAACACCCATAGCTCATATCGTCATGTGACTAACACCCAAAGGGTTTACTAGAGTCAATAATCTAGTTCACATTGTTATGTGATTAACACCCAAAGAGTACTAAGTTGTGATCATTTTTTTCTCGTGAGAGAAGTTTAGTCAACGGTAAACGGGAGTTGCATAATCTCATAGTCATAGGAACATGTATAAGTCATGAAGAAAGCAATAGCAACATACTAAATGATCAAGTGCTAAGCTAACGAGAGTGGGTCAAGTCAATCACATCATTCTCCTAATGATGTGATCCCGTTAATCAAATGACAACTCATGTCTATAGCTAGGAAACTTAACCATCTTTGATATGATTCAACGAGCTAGTCAAGTAGAGGCATACTAGTGACACTCTGTTTGTCTATGTATTCACACATGTACTAAGTTTCCGGTTAATACAATTCTAGCATGAATAATAAACATTTATCATGAAATAAGGAAATAAATAATAACTTTATTATTGCCTCTAGGGCATATTTCCTTCAGGAGCATGTGCGTAATGCTTGGTTTTTGATGACTTGTAGATTTTTGTAATAAGTATATGAATTATTATGACTAATGTTGAGTCCATGGATTATACGCACTCTTTCCCTTCCACCATTGCTAGCCTTTCTTGTGCCGCGCAACTTTCGCCTGTACCATACACCTACCATATACCTTCCTCAAAACAGCCACCATACCTACCTATTATGGCATTTCCATAGCCATTCTGAGATATATTGCCATGCAACTTTTCACTGTTCCGTTTATTATGACACGCATCATCATTGCCATATTGCTCTTGCATAATCATGTAGTTGACATCGTATTTGTGGCAAGGCCACCCTCATGATTTTCATACATGTCGCTCTTGGTTCATTGCATCTCCCGGTACACCGCCGGAGGCATTCATATAGAGTCATATCTTGTTCTAAGTATCGAGTTGTAATCTTGAGTTGTAAGTAAATAAAAGTGTGATGATCTTCATTATTAGAGCATTGTCCCAAGTGAGGAAAGAATGATGGAGACTATGATTCCCCCATAAGTCGGCATGAGACTTCAGACTTTACAAAAAAAGAGAAAGGCCATATTAAAAAAAAGGCCAAATAAAAAATGAGAGAAAAAGAGAGAAGGGAAAATGCTACTATCCTTTGACCACACTTGTGCTTTAAAGTAGCACCATGATCTTCATAATAGAGAGTCTACTATGTTGTCACTTTCATATACTAGTGGGAATTTTTCATTATAGAACTTGGCTTGTATATTCCAACGATGGGCTTCCTCAAAACGCCCTAGGTCTTTGTGAGCAAGCAAGTTGGATGCACACCTACTTAGTTCTTTTTGTTGAGCTTTCATACATTTATAGCTCTAGTGCATCCGTTGCATGGCAATCCCTACTCACTCACATTGATATCTATTAATGGGCATCTCCATAGCCCGTTGATACGCCTAGTGGATGTGAGACTATCTTCCTCTTTTTTGTCTTCCCCACAACCACCATTATATTCCACATATAGTGCTATGTCCATGGCTCACGCTCATGTATTGCGTGAAAGTTGAAAAAGTTTGAGAATACTAAAGTATGAAACAATTTCTTGGATTATCATCGGGGTTGTGCATGATTAAATATTTTGTGTGATGAAGATAGAGCATAGACAGACCATATGATATTGTAGGGATAGCTTTCTTTAGCCATGATATTTTGAGAAGACATGATTACTTTGTTAGTATGCTTGAAGTATTATTGTTTATCATGTCAATATGAACTTTTATTTTGAATCATTTGGATCTGAACATTCATGAAACAATAAAGAAAATTACATTGAGAATTATGCTAGGTAGCATTCCACATCAAAAATTCTGTTTTTATCATTTACCTACTCGAGGACGAGCGGGAATTAAGCTTGGGGATGCTTGATACGTCTCCAGCGTATCTATAATTTTTTATTGTTCCATGCTATTATATTACCTGTTTTGGATGTTTATGGGCTTTAATTTACACTTTTGTATCATTTCTGGGACTAACCTATTAACCGAAGGCCCAGACCGAATTGCTATTTTTTTTGCCTATTCAGTGTTTCGAAGAAAAGGAATATCAAACGAAGTCCAAACGGGATGAAACCTTCGGGAACGATCTTTTTGGAACAAATGCAAACCAGGGGACTTGGAGTGGACGTCAAGCAATGAGCGAGGCGGTCACGAGGGTGCCCGGCGCGCCTTGTAAGGGTGGGCGCGCCCCTCACCCTCGTCGGCCCCTCGAGCATCCACCGACCTACTTCTTCCTCCTATATATATCTACGTACCCCGAAACCATCCAGACGCACCACGAAAACCTAATTCCACTGCCGCAACCTTCTGTATTCGCGAGATCCCATCTTGGAGCCTTCGTCGACGCTCCGCCGGAGGGGGAATCGACCACGGAGGGCCTCTACATCATCTCCAAGGCCTCTCCGATGAGTTGTGAGTAGTTTACCATAGACCTTCGGGTCCATAGTTATTAGCTAGATGGCTTCTTCTCTCTCTTTGATTCTCAATACAAAGTTCTTCTTCCTCTTCTTGGAGATCTATTCGATGTAACTCTTTTTGTGGTGCGTTTGTCAAGATCCGATGAATTGTGGGTTTATGATCAAGTTTATCTATGAGAAATATTTGAATCTCCTCTGAATTCTTTTATGTATGATTGGTTATCTTTGCAAGTCTCTTCGAATTATCAGTTTGGTTTGGCCTACTAGATTGATCTTTATTGCCATGGCAGAAGTGCTTAGCTTTGGGTTCAATCTTGCGGTGTCCTTTCCCAGTGACAGCAGGGGCAGCAAGGCATGTATTGTATTGTTGCCATCGAGGATAAAAAGATGGGGTTTATATCATATTGCATGAGTTTATCCCTCTACATCATATCATCTTGCTTAATGTGTTACTCTGTTCTTATGAACTTAATACTCTAGATGCAAGCAGGAGTCAGTCGATGTGTGGAGTAATAGTAGTAGATGCAGAATCGTTTCGATCTACTTGTTGCGGACGTGATGCCTATATACATGATCATGCCTAGATATTCTCATAACTATGCACTTTTCTATCAATTGCTCGACAGTAATTTGTTCACCCACCGTAATACTTATGCTATCTTGAGAGAAGCCACTAGTGAAACCTATGGCCCACGGGTCTATCTTTTATCATATAAGTTTTCCATCTACTTTTATTTGCATCTTTTACTTTCCAATCTATATCATAAAAATACCAAAAATATTTATCTTATCATATTATCTCTATCAGATCTCACTTTCGCAAGTTTCCGTGAAGGGATTGCCAACCCCTTTATCGCGTTCGTTGTGAGGTTCTTGTTTGTTTGTGTAGGCGCGCGTGGGACTTGTGAGGAGCCTCCTACTGGATTGATACCTTGGTTATCAAAACTGAGGGAAATACTTACGCTACTTTGCTGCATCACCCTTTCCTCTTTAAGGGAAAAACCAACGCATGCTCAAGAGGTAGCAATGGCAAGGCGGAATAACAGCAAACCAGTGTCCACTTGTTTTAGGAGTAGTAACTACTCCCTCCGTTACAAAGTTGAGTCATCTATTTTGGAACGAAGGGAGTAGTATCGAGTCAATTGGGCAGCTTTGGTTGTGAGAACTGAATTACGGATGTTGCAGATTTTGGCAAACTGAGATCTAAGAGTGCTGGTGTTTTGTACTCTTCTGAACTAAACTCTACCATGTTTGGCCATTTGCAGTTCAATGTTTTAGGAGTTTGTATTACGGAATTATCTGCAAGTAGTTGTATTATTGTTACTGATTGCTTTATGTGATTTAGTTTGTACTCTCTCCATAAAGAAATACAAGAGCATTTAGATCACTATCTAAACAATCTTATATTTCTTTACAGAGGGAGTACTAACTAATCTCTGCTACATGATTGTGCTTTCGTACCAATCCAAGTTTCCAGAATCCTGATATTCTACATTAGGTGCAGAA
Source organism: Triticum dicoccoides (assembly GCF_002162155.2). Taxonomy (NCBI): domain Eukaryota; kingdom Viridiplantae; phylum Streptophyta; class Magnoliopsida; order Poales; family Poaceae; genus Triticum; species Triticum dicoccoides. The sequence goes on from NC_041389.1 coordinate 11,858,743, forward strand.
CTCTGTAGAACCCCTTTCGGCAGGTGGAAGAATGACAACATATATAAAACCATGTTTCTTAGGACAGAATTGATTAAGATCAATCGCCCCCCGAAAGACAAGAGTTTGGCCTTCCAACTGGCTAAACGTTTGTCAAGTCTCTCTTGCACATGCTTCCACTCAGCAATAGTTAAACACCGATAGTGTATGGGAATACCCAGGTACCGAATCGGAAACTGCCCGAGCTGGCATCCAAAAATCTCAGCATACTCAGGTGCTGATTCTGCAGCATCGCCAAAATAAAAAAATCGCTCTTATGAAAATTAATTTTGAGGCCAGAAAGTTCCTCAAAAGCACATAAGAGCAGCTTGAGATTTCTTGCCTTATCTAGATCATGATCCATGAAGTATCATGTCATCCGCATATTGTAGAATGGATAGACCATCTTCTACCAAGTGTGGAATGACCCCACTAATTTGACCATCCAGCTTAGCCCGCTCAACAAGGGTAGCTAGCATGTCAGCCACAATGTTAAACATAATAGGAGATGCGGGGTCGCCTTGACGAAGCCCCTTCCTTGTCTGAAAATAGTTGTCAACGTCATCGTTAACTTTTATGGCCACACTACCTCCAGAGACAAAGCTCTCTACCCAACGACACCATTTTTGTGAAAACACCTTCATGCGCAAGGTTTGCAACAGGAAGGGCCACTTAACTTTATCGTAGGCTTTCTCAAAATCAATTTTAAGAATGACACCGTTCAAATTTTTCTGGTGCAGTTCATGTACAGTTTCGTGCAGGATGACAACTCCATCTAATATGTTGCAGCCTTGCATAAATGTTGTTTGAGTGGGTTTTACGACATGATCAGCTATACCATTCAACCAATTAGTCGCTACCTTCATAAAAATTTTAAAACTTACATTCAGAAGGCAAATCGGTCGATATTGTTGAATACGACTAGCCTCCTTAATCTTAGGCAATAGGATAATTTCCCCAAAGTTTAAACGAGAAATATCAAGGTCCTCGAAATGCAGTTGATTAAACAACTGAACCAAGTCTGCCTTAATCGCGTCCCAAAAGCATTGATAGAACTCTGCGGGAAAGCCATCCGGTCCCGGTGCCTTGTTGTGTTCCATCTGAAACACCGCAGTTCGAATTTCCTCCTTAGAAAACGGAGAGGTTAGGAATTCATTTTCCGCTTCCGTAACTTGAGTAATGTCATGAGTAACGGATTCGTCTAGCTGAAAATTAGTTTCAGCTGAAGTCCCAAAAAGGTATTTATAAAACTTAGTGATAAAATTTCTAAGTGGTACGTCCCCCTCTATTCGGCCTTCCTCCTCGTCAAGGGCGAATAACGCTTCTTTCTATGTCTGCCATTGGCTAGCATTTGAAAGTATTTCGTATTATCATCACCTTGCACCAGCGAATCTGCCTTGCTATGTTGGTATGATAACCCACAAGTATAGGGGATCAATTGTAGCATCTTTCGATAAGTAAGAGTGTCGAACCCAATGAGGAGCTAAAGGTAGAACAAATATTCCCTCAAGTTCTATGGACCATCGATACAACTCTACGCACGCTTGATGTTCGCTTTACCTAGAACAAGTATGAAACTAGAAGTAATTTGTAGGTGTTGTTGGATAGAATTGCAAGATAATAAAACACACGTAAATAAAAAGTAGGGGCTGTTTAGATAAAGAAACAATAAAGTAAATATAGCGACTGTGGAAAAGTGGTGGTAGGAGTTGTGAAATTGTCCCTAAGCAATTGACTACTTTACTAGACCGATAGCAAGTTTTATGTGGGAGAGGCATAAGCTAACATACTTTCTCTTCTTGGATCATATGCACTTATGATTGGAACTCTAGCAAGCATCCGCAACTATTAAAGATCATTAAGGAAAAACCCAACCATAGCATTAAAGTATCAAGTCCCCTTTATCCCATACGCCGCAACCCCCTTACTCGGGTTTATGCTTCTGTCACTCAAGCAACCCACTATAAGCGAATCATGAACGTATTGCAACACCCTACAACGGGAATCCCTCACGCTTGCGCGACACGGAGGGCACAATAGGACAGCAACATAACCACAAGCAAATTAAACCAATCATAGCAATTCATCAATCACCGATAGGACAACGAAAATCTACTCAGACATCATAGGATGGCAACACATCATTGGATAATAATATGAAGCATAAAGCACCATGTTCAAGTAGAGGGTTCAACGGGTTGCAGGACAGTGGACTGCTGAATATAGATGGGGGAAGGTGATGGAGATGTTGGTGAAGATGATGGAGGTGTTGGTGTAGATCGCGGTGATGATGATGGCCCCCGGCGGTGTTCCGGCGCCATCGGAAGCGAGGGGGGAGAGCCCCCCTTCTTCTTATTCTTCCTTGACCTTCTTCCTAGATGGGAGAAGGGTTTCCCCTCTGGTCCATGGTCTCCATGGCGTGGGAGGGGCGAGAGCCCCTCCGAGATTGGATCTGTCTCTCTGTCTCTCTCTGTTTCCGCGTTCCCAGATTCTGCCCTTTCACCGTTTCTTTTATATCCAGAGATCCGTAACTTCAATTGAATTGAAACCTTCGCCCAGATTTTTCTCCAAAAATTAGCTTTCTTGCGGCAAAAGAAGAGCGCCAACCGCCTTACAGGGTGCCCACGAGGGTTAGGGGCACGCCCCTGCCTCGTGGCCCCCCTCGGGCACCGTCTCGTGTTGGTTTTTCTTCCCAAAAATCATAAATATTTCAAAAATGATATCCGTCTGTTTTTATCCCGTTTGGACTCCATTTGATATGGGGTTTCTGCAAAACATAAAACATGCAACAAACAGGAACTGGCACTAGGCACTGGATCAATATGTTAGTCCCAAAAATAGTATAAAAAGTTGCCAAAAGTATATGAAAGTTGAATAATATTGGCATGGAACAATCAAAAATTATAGATACGACGGAGACGTATCATGGTACCATTTAATCTCTTCCTCACATAGTAGGCGGGCAATCTGCTCGTTAAGATTGCTTTTTTGCTCAATCTCAACAGCAGACAGAGGCCTCACCTCTGCTATTTTATCAAGGGAATCAATTAAAGGTAGACAATCACAGTTTTTCTTTTTTGTAGATGCGGCAGTATGCTTGGCCCATCCTCGAAGGAATCAACGCAAGGCGCAGATTTGTAGACTACTTTAGATCCAGATTTTTTGGCAGTGTGATAATGAAACCAAGAAATATAGACCGACTAGGTGGAGCGTATTATGCAGACCTAAAAGTCAAGGGGGTCTGGGAATCCAAGACCTTGAGATTAAAAACATTACTCTTCTCAGCAAGTGGGTTAATAAACTACTCACTGAGAATGGAGTATGGAAGGAAATCATTCGCAACAAGTATGTGGGATCCAATGCCATTTCTCAAATTCATTGGAAACCTGGGGATTTACATTTTTGAGTGGTGTCATGAAGGCCAAGGAGCTCTTCTTCCAATTTGGGACCTTCTCGGTTACGGACGGTTCTCAGGTTCGTTTCTAGGAAAATACCTGGCTAGGGAACAACTCACTAATGGTGCAATATCCGAGCTTGTACCGAATTGTCAGACATAAATTTGTCACGATCAAACAAGTCTTAGGACAAGAAATCCCTGATATTTCTTTTGGTAGGGATCTTTTGGGCACTCGCCTGGCAGCATGGAATGAATTACTCACTCGCCTGGAGGATATTCAACTATCAGATGAGCCAGACACTTCTCGATGGAACTTGCATCAGAATGGCAAATTTTCGGTCAAATCCATGTATGATGCAATGGTTCATTATGATGTTCCAGTAGATAACAGGAAATTGAGGAAGCTAAAAATTCCTCTAAGAGTGAAGATTTTCGTCTGGTTTCTAAACAAAGGAGTCATCCTAACTAGAGATAATCTGGCACGACGAAACTGGCATGGTTCCAAGACATGTGTCTTTTGCCAACATGACGAGTCTATCAAACACTTATTTTTTGAGTGCAAGTTTGCTCGGGCAGTTTGGGCCATGGTCCAAGTAGCTTCGAATTTATACCCACCACGTAGTGCACGGAATATTTTCGGCAACTGGTTGCGGGGTATTGATAAACAATTTTCTGCACATATTCTTGTGGGAGCGGCGGCCTTATGCTGGGCAATGTGGCTTACCAAGAATGATGTGGTTTTTAACAATAAATGTGTCTCATCTCCTATGCAGGTTATTCATGTTTGTACAGGATGGCTCCGTACTTGGTCTATCCTGTAGAAGCCGGAGGACAGGGACCTTTTTATGATGGCGTCTACATGGCTAGAGCATACGGTCAGGGAGGTTTTCTACCCCCGTAGATGGCGGTGTGATTTACGGATAGGATCTACCGCTCCTTAGGATGGACACGATTTATTGCTTGGCATTGTATCGAATATTTTATTTTTAGGGTGCTCTGGACTTTTTGGCTATGTGCATCTAGCTATGCAGAGGCCGGGCTTTCTTTCGATACGATTGTATCACCTCGATATATCTATTCAATGAAAAGTCCTTTGTCGAAAAAAGGTGCATAACTCTATTCCCTGTGATTATCGTCAATAAGAGCAACCCAATGGTTTGCCTTGCCATGTCATGTTCTTGTTTTGAAAGTAGTCTGCTTTGCTTATCCAGTATCACCAGTTAACTGGTTAGCCTGGAGCAGCTTGGTGCTGTACATGATGGTCTTACTGTGAAAATGCCAAGTGTGAGAACATTAGACTAGTTGTCCATTTCTTGCCGGAGATCATGCATTCAGGGATGGATCCCCTCCCTTCCTCCTCCCTCTCCTCCTCCTCCCCCTCGTCCCCTCCTCGCCCTAGGCGTCTCACTCCCCGCTCTATTCTGCGGGCCGGTGCCCGGCCGTCCTCTTCTCCGCGTGCAGGTGCTCCCCCTCCCCTCTCCCCGGTCTCCCCGCGGGTGGGGCTCTCCCCTCCTTCTTCTCCGCTTCCGGTGCTTGGGTCTCGCTTTGGGCCCTTCCGTTCGATGTGGAGGAGTCGCGGTCGTCGGCCTCCTCCCCTTGTGGTCCCATGCCCTGTGCTGGGGGGGCAGTGGTGTCCTGTGCCGCTCCTCGCCTCCGCAAGTTCGCCCCGGGTGGCCGGGGCCGGCCGGTGGCTGCGCCTTCTTCAGGAGATGGCTGGATCCGGATCTCGCGGCGGCGGCGCAAGTCTGGTAAGTTTGTTGTTGTGTCTCCTGATCCCGGTGTCTTGGGCAGTGCGCCAGATGGGGAGCTTGGAGGCCTCCCATCTCCTTCTCCGACTTCCTCTGTGGCGGCCTCGTCGTCGGTGGTGTCGACGGCGGGGCCGTTGGTGGCATCGTGTAACCTAAACCTAGATCTCGATTTCTCTGCGGTGGCCATCGGGCCGCGGGCCGCTTCCTTGTGTGGGCTTGCTGGGCCTTGCGGTTTGGCGTTGCCCAGTGGGCCTACCTCTCCTCCCCTCCTCTCGTCTGTGGTCGACTTTCCCCCTCTTGTCTCGTCTGGCCCAGTCGGGCCCACCGGTCGGGTTCCTGCTCCTCAACCTCTTGTGGCCCATCTGGTGAGTCGGGCCCAGGTGGGCACGGCTCGGACGGGATATTTATGGATCCCCCGCGGCCCAGTCTCCCCCCTGCTAGGGTTTCCGGCTTCCTCTTCCGACCTGCGTCGTCACCGTCTCCCCATCCGTCGCCTCATTAGATCTTCCCCACCTCCACCCCTCCTCCTTCATTTTGTTGCGGTGCTTTCCATGGACAAGTCGCGGGGCTCTTCCGGCGAGGCGCTCTCAGGCGGCAAGCGGCGCCGTGAGGACTCCCCTGCCTCCGCGGTGGATCTGGAGCTCGAGGCTTCGCTCCTCTCCAAGTTGGAGGTGGAGCAGGCGGCGCGCAAGCAAGTGGCTCGTGGCCGCGAGGCTTGGGCTTCGGGTCCGGAGTGGTTGCAGTGCTCGGAGAGGGATGGTGTGCCTGGATCCGGCCCGCAGGGCTCTGGATCTGGCCCTTCTCTCTGTCCGGTGCTGGATCCATGGGAGGCGGCGGCGGCCTCTGGCGGTGGAGTTTCCTCGTCTTCTGCCTCCCTTCCCGCTCCGGGTGTGGGGCGTGGCTCGTCTGCTCCGTCGCGTCCTCCGCCTCCTCCTCCTCCTCGCTCCATTGGGGTTGTTGCTGGTTCTCGCCCGCCGCCTCGGTCCTTCACGGGGTCGGTCCGTCGGCCGCCCGGTCCGACCTCTAGGGCTCCCCCTTTTTCGGGGATGGGGGATAGGATCCTTCCTCCTCCTCCGTCGCTTTCGCAATCTCGCCCATCCTCTGCCTCCAATAGCAACCCCTCGGCGCTCACCTGCTTCGCTTGCCACAGGCCTGGCCATTTCCAGTCTCGCTGCACCAACCCCCCTTTTTGCCTGATTTGTCGCTCTGATGGTCACCTCACGGTCAACTGCATGGCTAGGCAGAAACCTCCCGCGGTCCTCCAGTTCGGCTCGAGCCTCCCTGGTTGCGCCTTTTTCGCCTTCGACGGTGATCTGCCTGTCCGGGAGGTGGCTCCTGCTTTGTCTAATGCTGCGATTGTCTCGGTCAAGGACCAAAAGATTTCGCCCCAAACTCTTCTGGAAGGGCTCCGCATTTGGGATGAGGCTGGATGGGACTGGCAAGTTGTGCAGATGTCTGACTATGAGTTCTCTATGGTGTTTCCCTCCAAAGAATGTTTGCGGATGATTGCCTCATGCACTAGCTTCACCTTGCCCCTCAATCAATTGGTGGTTTCTGTCAAAGCGGCTTCTTGCAATGGTACGGCAGTTGGTCCGTTATCCCAAGTTTGGGTTCTGATTGATGATTTGCCTGCCGGTCTCCGCTCGCCTGCTTTTCTCATGTCCTTCGGGGTTTTGATTGGGAAGCCCATTGAGGTGGATGAGGAATCTCTGAACAAGGTCGGCCCTGCTAGGATGAAGGTTTGGTGTGTGGATCCTGAACGGGTGCATGGCTCAATTGATATTTTCCCCTCTCCCAATGGTATTAGGCTTCGGGTGCGGGTGGAGGGGCGGCCGCTTTTCAGGCCCCACCTCCCCCTCCTCCTCCTTCTAACCCTAAGGACAAGCATGATAAGGAGGGGGACGGATCTTTGGGTGGCCCTAATCAGAGTTTTGGGTCTAACCTCCGCTTCGCCCAATCTGAATGGGACGGTCTGGCAGATTTTGAATGTGAGCTGTTTCAATCCCAAGCTCCTTCTGGTGGTGCTCCTCGTGATGACTCGGTGATCCCGCCTGCGGCTCCGTTTGTTCCTACTGCTGATGCTGATTTGTCGAAGTTTCCGCCCTGCTCTGCTACCCCTGTTTCTGGTGCCTGCTCCAATCTCCCTGTTCGTCCGCTCTCCCCCACTCGTTCGGGAATTGAAGATCTCCCTGTCTCCCCGGTTCGTGATGTGGTGGAATCCCAGTCCCTCCGGAAGAAGAAATCCTCAGTGCGCAAATTCTCGGCTAAGAGCCGGAACTCGTCGGGCTTGAAGCAATCCATGGCGGGGGTCTGTCGGCGTCTGGATCAAGATTTGGGATCTATGTCCCGCTCGGGTCCCCATGGTGGCTCTCCTGCTGCGCGGTCGCCTGCTATTCGATCTCTGGTGTCCACGGCTTGCAAAGGAAGGCGGGTGGCGAATTCTGGTGGTTCTATCCTGGAGCGGGCTGAGAAGCGGGCTGCGGCGAAGGATCTCCCTCCCCCAGGTACTTCTCCCGTCCCCTCTGTTGTTGCTTCTCCGGTGCGGTTGGTTCTACCTTCTCTTTCCAATGATCACCTTTTAAATATCATGTCGGATGTGGGTGTGGTGGTTGATTCTTCTGTTGGTTCTCCTAGTTCGCTACTTGCTATTATTCGGGCTAACGAGATGGCTCAGGCAGCCATTGCCTCTCCGGTAGGGGATGCTAGTTGTGGTCCGGGTGTGGACACAGGTGCTGGTAGTGGCCAGCCCCAATCCAACTTATCTAAGAGGGGCACCAATAAGCGAGCTAAATCCTGCATGGCCCCTTGCAGGTCGAGTCTCCGAATCAAGAATCTTTCTTATAAATGAGGGTGTTATTCTGGAATATTAGGGGGTTCAGTGCTAGGGGGCGCCGTGACCAACTTAAAGAGTTGGTTCGTTCTAATTCTATTGACTTTGTGGGGCTGGTTGAAACCTTCAAGGATTCCTTCTCCCCTAATGATTTCTCTGCTATTGTGGGCATGGACATATTTAATTGGCAATTTTTACCTGCTTCGGGTCACTCTGGTGGGATATTGATTGGCTCCAATAAAGATATTTTTGATTTTGTTGCTTTTGATCATGGGATCTTTTGGGCCAGTGTTGTTCTATCTCATAAAGCTATGAATATTCTCTGTGAGTTTATCGTTGTTTATGGGTCTGCAGAACATTCTTTGTCAGCTTTATTCCTTAATGAACTTTCGTTGAAGATCGATTCTTGTAACTTACCGATGGTTATTGGGGGAGACTTTAATCTTATGCGGTGCCCTAATGACAAGAGTAATGATAACTTCTCCTGGCCTCTGGCTAATGCCTTTAATGACTTCATTAGTGCTAATGCTATTCGTGAGCTTCCCCGGGGGGGGAGCCCGCTGTACATGGTCCAATCATCAGGCTAATCCTATTAGATCTGTGCTTGATAGAGTCTTCCTGTGTCCCAGTTGGGATTCCTTGTTCCCTTGGGCTTCTCTTAACGTCAAATGCATTATCGGTTCTGATCGTACCCCTTAATTCTTGACGACGGTTCCATTAGCCTTAGGCCTCCGGCTAGATTTCAATTCGATGCCTCTTGGTTGTCTGTGGAGGGCTTTGGTGACATGGTTGCAGTGAAGATTTCCCTTTCTCTCTCCTCCAATGCTCGCTCTTTTGGGCCTATGGATGATTGGCACTCGTGCTCCTATACCCTGCGTAAATTCCTCAGAGGTTGGTCTCGTAATCGTGCGGTGGAGGATCGTCGTACCAAATCTTTCCTCGAGGACTAGATTTTGTCGCTGGATCGCGCGGCCGACTCTACTGGGCTTTCTGACGATGGTTGGGCGGTTTGCTATAATCTTGAGGCCGCTTTAATGCAGTTGCACCACCAGGCTGAGATTTATTGGCATCAGCGGGGTACTCTAAACTGGACTCTAAAAGGTGACTCCCCTACGGCGTATTTCTTTGCGATCGCGAACGGTAGGCGTAGGCGTTGTAGTATCAATAGCCTGCTGATTAATGGTGCGCGATCTTCGGAGCAGTCTGCTATTATGGCTCATGTGGTGGATTTTTTTTCTTCGTTGTTGGGGGCTAAACCTCAATTGGGCTTCTCTATCTCTCCTTCCCTTTGGGACTTAGGTCTTAAAATCTCACCCGAGGAGAATGCCTCCTTGATGATCCCTCTTTCTGATCAGGAAATTTGGGAGGTTGTTAACACTGCCAATCCCAATGCTGCTTCTGGGCCAGACGGCTTCTCCATCCCTTTTTTCCGGAATTTTTGGCCCTAGTTGAAACAGCTGGTTTGTAATGTTATCCAGGGTTTTTGTCTTGGTACTATTGATATCTCCCGCCTGAACTACGCAGTGATATCCCTGATCCCCAAGGTTAAGGGTGCTGATGTTATTTCCCAATTTCGGCCTATTGCTTTGATTAACAACTTTGCCAAATTCATGGCTAAAGGCTTTGCAAATCGTTTTTCGCTGGTTTCTCATAGAGTGATTAGTCCTTATCAATCTGCTTTCATCAAAGGGCGTTTCATCCTCGATGGTATCCTATCCCTTCATGAGATTGTGCACAATCTTCACGCTCGGAGAGCTAAAGCGATTATCCTTAAGTTAGATTTTGAGAAAGCTTATGACTCGGTTAGCTGGCCCTTTCTCAAGCAGGTACTTCTTGCTAAAGGTTTTGACGGTGCTTATGTTCATCGTATCATGCAGCTGGTCTCGGGTGGCCATACTGCCGTTTCGGTTAATGGTTTCATTAGCAATTTCTTCGTTAATGGTAGGGGCCTGCGCCAAGGGGATCCTGCTTCCCCTGTTCTTTTTAATTTTGTGGCCGATGCCTTCTCGTGCATGCTCTCCAGGGCGGCCCGTTGTGGGCACATTGCTCATGTGGTCTCCCATTTACTTCCGGAGGGAGTTTCCCACTTGCAATATGCGGATGATACTATTATCTTGGTGGAGTTGGATGACGCCTGCATTGCTAACCTGAAATTCATCCTGCTGTGTTTCGAAGCGGTTTCGGGTCTTAAGATTAATTTCGCTAAAAGTGAGGTCCTGGTGACGGGTGTGGATGGGGCGGAAGCGTTGCGGATTGCCAGGCTCCTTAACTGTTCTTTGGGTTCCTTTCCCTTCAAGTATTTAGGCCTTCCTATTTCTCCTGGCGTGCTCCATGCTAAAGATTTCGCTCCAACTGTCGCTAAAGTGGGGAACAGGGTGCTCCCTTGAAGGGGCAGATACAATACCAATGCTGGCAAAGTTGCTCTAATTAACTCCTGCTTATCCTCTCTCCCCATGTTTCTTATGGGCTTTTATCTTCTTACGGATGGCGTGCATGCTGGCTTTGACAAACATAGGGGAGCTTTCTACTGGAATTCCGTGGATAACAAACGGAAATATAGGATGGTCAAGTGGCAACATATGTGTAAGCCTAAAAAACTTGGGGGGTTAGGCATTATTAATACTCAGGTAATGAACATTTGTCTGCTTATCAAGTGGTGGTGGAAAATTTTGACTAGTGGGGCCGATTCGCTGTGGTTTTCGATTCTTAAGGCTAAATACTTCCCTCACTCCAACCCTCTGTTTGCCACCGCCAGGCGGCGCGGGTCTCAATTTTGGAAATCCCTTGTCAAAGTCAGACCGATCTTTCTGGAACATGTCAAATTTAATGTTGGTAATGGGTTGGCTGTTCACTTTTGGTTGGACTGGTGGTCTGGGGATGCCCCCCTTGCTGCGAGCTTTCCGGTTCTGTTTTCCTTTTGTCCTAATTCGAATATCTCCATCGCGGAGGTGGCAGCTAATAATTGGGATTTGGCTTTTCATCGGGCCCTGTCTCCTGAAGAGTTGGAAGATTGGCAAAGTCTCTCCGCCCTCTTCCCCGTGCTCTCGGAGTCGGCCGATTCTGTGGTGTGGCCTCATTCGGCCTCAGGTAGATTTTCGGTCAAGTCGCTGTATTCTAGACTTATTGGTGGTACTCCTTCGTCCAGATTCTCTTGCGTTTGGAAGTCCAAAGTCCCTCCTAAGATTAAAATTTTCCTTTGGCAAGCTTTTCGTGGTCGCCTTCCGGCTGCTGACCAGATCAAAAAGCGCAATGGGCCTGGTTCGGAGTTTTGTCATCTTTGTGGGGCCTTGGAGAACTCTGATCACATCTTTTTCAATTGCGTGCTGGCCAAGTTGGTTTGGTGTTGTGTTAGATCTTGGCTTCAGGTCTCTTGGAACCCCTCCTCTTTTACCCATATTCGAACCCTAGCCAAAGCTTTGGTTGGGGTCACCAAGAGGGTGTTTTGGGTAGGCCTGGGAGCCTTATGTTGGGCTCTTTGGACCATTAGGAACAAATTTACTATTGAGCATATCTTCCCATCTAAGCCTGCTGACGTTCTTTTCAAATCATGTATATTATTGCAGCAGTGGAGATCATTGACTAAGGAGGTTGATCGGGATGCCCTGGACCTGCTCATCGTCAAAATTCGGGCTTCGGCATCTCTCATCTCCAGGCGGGATCCCGTCGTCTAATCCTGGTGGTGTTGTTTGCGGAGTTTAGGTCTCTCTCCTTTCCGGCCTGCGCGCCGTGTATGGCAGTTGCCTGTATCCTTTCCCTCTTTGGTTACTCTCAAACTATTCGCTTCGTGCACTCTGTGCGTTGTCTTGTTAGCTGGTTTCGCTCCTGTTCGGTTTCCTGTGACGCTGCCTTGTGGCTTTATTTATAAAGTCGGGCTCTGGCCTTTTCTCTAAAAAAGATGATGTGCTAGAGACATGCTTCTGTACTGCCTTGCTGTAAACAAGATGGTGTTTATTGTATTGTCTTTTGATGCACATTTGGTGTATCCATGGAAGCTATGGTCTTCTGATCTGCTGGTGTCATGTACACAGAAGGTGAACTGTCTTCACTTAAATTCAAGTACTAAAAACTTTTGTGACTTGCCATGGCAACATAAGCCAACTTAGCCTGACAATAAACAACGAACCAACATCAACATGAATATGAGGTAAACTCATATTCTTAGTTGTGCTATGATCGAACTAACTGGTGCCTAGGCAACAAAACAAATTAGAATCCAGCAGCTAATCCACCCTAGTTGTGAGTAATTCGTTAACCGAGAGCAGTTTCCTGGAGGGGAGTAGTGTCTCATGCTCCCAGCAATCTACAGCTTCTAGAAAACAAATCATGGCACAGTCAAGAGAGTCCTGAAACGAAGATGTGTTAACCTACACCTGGTTGCCACAGCTGTTAACATTGGCACAGCACCAAAAGCCACAGCAGGCATGATCATCAGCTCCTCACGACATGTAGGGCGAGCTATGAGCTCCCGGGAATAAATGGCAAAGATTTACATGCAATGGGCAATGCTGGTTCCATGGACATCCCTTCCCTGCCGGGCTGCATTCCCGAAACAAGTTTTATGTTGAGATCAAGAAAAGCAAAATTTACACCACTAACAGCAGCAGCAGCAGCAACAGCAGCTTCAGTGCTGTCGCTCAACGACATCCCTGGGCGGTGTTTGCACAAGATCACTATCAGCAGGAAGATCGTCGCAACCCGCTCTCTCGATGCTATCGCCTCTCACCCAGTTTCCTTTTCTTCTTGCTTTGCACGGTCTCTCCATGGCGCCTGCATCACACACAAACACGCCGTAACTGCATAGCGACGAACCTCAAGAAAAGCAGCAAGGTTTCGGAAAAAGTATATACAGCAAGTTCCATCATAAGATTGAACTTTGGACTCACCCATCCTGCATCTGCTTCCGTTTTCTCTTGACGCTATTCGGCTTTGCCTCATCTTTGCCGCCCCGCCTGAACACCTCAGAATCACTAGTGCTGCCGCCGCCACCATCCGTGGCACATTCCCTCGACAGCGCGAGTCTATCAAGAACGGATACGGATGCATCGACTGAGGTTTCTTCTGACCGTGATTTGAAATCCTCCAGCAAAACAACACCTGGAGAAGCACAAGCGTACGCATGTTGCTCAGCAAAGAGATTGCTGCAGCCATGTCACATGTGATGGAAGACGCCGATCAAAATTCACAAGGCTGGTATTCAAATTTGTCCCTTGGTCGCTCGAATTTCGGAGCATCGAGGATAACAGCAGGAACAGATGAGCGTCGCTGTATACGATGGGTGTCTGGCAAAGTGGTTCAGGTAGTACGTACTGAGGGCACGCAGCGTGCGCAGATCGAACCCGGCGGCGAGGTGGGGGCGACCGGCCGTCTCCGCCAGCTTCACGGCCAGCAGCTTCAGGCTGACGAGGAGATCCTGCACAACACCGCCGTGGCGCCGTCAACACCTGTCGTCAGGAAGAGAAGCTATAGTAGAAAATAAGAGGAGGGCAGGGGGCGTCACGGACGAGCTCTGGCTCGGAGAGGGCCGCGAGCCACCGGGGCTCCTCGGCCTTGGCGCTGCTCTCCGTAGCCTCCGGAGGTGGGGTTTCGCCGGCGGCGGAAGGCGCCATGAGGGAGTGGGGAGAGAAGATGGGGGCGATGTGTTTTTTTTTTCTTTTCTTTTTTTGCTTTTTTGGGGGGTATTATTATTTTTTGCTTTTTTAGGGTAAAGCCAATTTTATATTGATCAAAGACCATAGTTCGTTGGATCCAATTCAGGTCGTGTGATTGGTCAAACCACATGACGGCGCTGAGATAAAGAAAGAGAAAAGCTCGCTAAATTATGTGCGTCGAGATTAACAACACGACCTACCAAAGTAAAGTTACAATTAAAAGAAGCTGCTCTGCTTTTTATCTCCTTGATGATGGCACCAACTCTACCTTGGCTCTTCTCAAAAAAAAAAAAAAAACTCTACCTTGGCTACATTGCCTAATATCGTCCACTTGCTTGGAATCAGATGTTATGATAAATTTGTGTAGATGGAGGTCTCCCGCTAATGATGGAGCTTCACGGCAAGTCATGGCCTCCAGCGTTGTTTGGTCACGAAAACACCTCCAATGACTAGGCTTCTTCTCATGAATAATTTGGACATCAATGCACCTTGTGACAAAAGAACGCGATGCAGCCGGGCTTTGAAAGATCCTTTCGTGAATGGCCTTCCGATGTGCCGACCAAATGGCCCAGAGAGTAACTTCCATCTTTACGAGCTGCTCATGTGATAATGATTCGAGTGGAGAGAAGAGACATTGCCGGCACCAGTGTGGGATGATGGTTCGTGAGAGGACGGTGGTTGGTGGTCTTGCCGGCGCCAATGTGGGATGATGTGCAACGAGGTGGTGTGGGAGCTTGGGTGAAGACCCTATATCGGCCATTGTGCCATGACCAACAATGGTTGCGGTTGTGGCCATCGTTGACCTTTCTGTAGGCATCGGTGTTGTGGTGTCGCACACCTTCCGCGGGGACCCGACTATCGTGGCCTCTTCGGGGGAAACCCTTGATCTTGTGATCGGACGATGACAGCGCCTGGGTGTGTAATTTTTGTTAGAAGGGAGAGAGAGGTTTGGTGGAATAGTTGTTCATTGTATTGCTTGAGCCTCGTGGGCATATATATAGGAGCACATGATCTACTTGGAGTACAAGACAAGCCAGAATACTTCCTAGTTTATCCTATGTTTCCTAATACAATCACGTTACTCAACAATTTTCTCTCTTGGGGGCTTCGTCTTGAGCTTGATGACATCACTTGGGTGTGTAATTTTCCCTATTGGGGGCTTCGTCTTGGAGCTCGACATCGGCAAGCAGGACCGATGGTTAGCGGTGGTGGCAGCGTCGAAGCTTCTGTGGCAATAACGATGGTGGGAGCGATGTCGGTGAAGCGCCTATGTTTGCGGTAGTCGACTCTTCTTGGACGTGTTCGAAGGATTGTCTTCGTAATTTGTTTGTTGTTGTAGAGTCAAAGATGCGACGGCAGGACCTTGTTGTGTACGATGACCGGCAACAGGTGGCTAGTTCGGCAACAGCCGTGCTTGGTTTTGTCCTTTAGAGTTCCCCATCAAAGTCTGGTCGCAGGTGGCTTTGTTTTTGCCCAGATTTCTCGACCTGGCTACATGGACGATACTTAATGGCCGTGGGCAATCTAATTTTCGCTCAGTTTTCTAATTAACTAAGTGTTATGACCGGTTTGGTCTATACCAGGAAAAGTCCCACCGGACATTAGTATTAGGGGCTTGACCCACAAGTTATCTTAGGCAAGTTATTTTAGGCAAGTTAGACTAAAGTTATAAATACTAGTTGTAAGACATCGTTTGAGAGCAAGCAATAAAGATATTATCATCTTCTGTTGCCCGGCTCCGTGAGGAGCCGGAACCCTAGCCGCCACCAGCCAACCGCCGCCGCACCTAAACCCTAGCCGCGACGGCGCCTCATCGCCGGCCCGCCCGCTCCAGCCCTCGTCTCCCTCCTCCCTGCCCATACAATCTACGCCGAAGGCCCGGTAGGAACCCTAGTCCTACCACTAAGCAATTCTTTTTCTTCTTAATAAGCAAAGTTCATCTCCACCCTAGGGACGCCCCATTAGTGACAACAGAAGCAAGTTTCTTTAAAAGGAAAACAGATGGCAATGGAAAACCAGTGTTTTGAGAATACTGCAACAAGTAAACTAACACAATAACAGCGAAGATGATGCGCCAAAAACTAGTATTACACACCCAAAAGGTTCGGGGCCGAATCAGGTACATATCCACAAGGACCAAAATTGGAGCAAGTTTGGGGGTACATATCCGTTCCGTTCACATAAACATGCGCGACATTATTGCTCAATCCTAAGAGCTTCAACCAGAGTTCATTCCGGAGGTTAAACACACCCATTTTCACAAAAACTCGCGAAGATACCGTCTAGTAGGGCTCCACCGGTGCGCGGAACTTGAGGCCAGCATACACTGCAGCGTCGCCCAGCTCCTCCTCGATCCTCAGAAGCTGTTCCAATTTGGAAAAAATAGCTCTTAGTTTGTTTTCACAAAAAATGAGTACCGATAAAGATCAGACACAAATGAGAAATAAGAACACAGCACATAACAAAAAAAGAGTAAAGCATGGGATCAAATAAATTCTTTTGTTTGATTGTAAGGTCCTGTTGGCCAACATAATATCAGGAGATTGCTTCAGCAAAACAAGAATAAACAGGGAGAACTACTTGCCTGGTTGTACTTGGCAAGACGCTCTGACCGGCAGGGAGCCCCGGTCTTGATCTGACCCTGTTGCACATGAAGAAACATTGGTCAGTTATGAGGATTGCAACTAGTCTAGTTAAAATTGCCCTGAGAAATGCTAAATATGCAGCTTATAAAACCATACCGTGGACAGACCAACAGCCAAATCAGCAATGAATGTGTCCTCGGTCTCACCACTGCAGACAGCAAACGTAAATAAGCAGCATAGAGATGGTAACAAGGGAAAACAGTCGCGCAACAAGGAAGCATCTCCTATCAATTACCTCCTGTGGCTGGTCATGACACCCCAGCCAGCGTGTTTTGACATCTTCACGGCCTCGATACTCTCAGTGACGGATCCAATTTGGTTAACCTATTACATGCAAAGGATGAACAGTCAGAATGTGCAAGACAACGCTCTAGACTCATCACAGGAAAACAATGAATAAGAATCAACTTCTGGTTCAACAGAATAATACCTTCAGCAGAAGAGCATTGCATGACTTCTCCTGGATTGCCTTCGCAACTCTCTGCACAACATAATGATATTACAGTGATGCAATAAGTTTAAGTGCCGACCTACACAACAGAAGACAAATCACTCACGGTTGGGTTGGTGACTAGAAGGTCATCACCAACAATCTGAACTTCCACTCCACATTCTTCAGTCATCTTAGCATAGTGCACCCAGTCATCCTGGTCAAATGGGTCCTCAATCGACACAATGGGGTACTCACTCACAAATGACTTGTATACGTTCTTCAGGCTATCTCCAGATATCTTCTGAGAACCATCATTGTTCTACAGCAAGAAGAGGCAACGTCAATAAAACTCCTGAAAAGATTTAAAAAAAATCTTCACACGAAATAAACATTGAGACTACCTCCTCCTTGAAGTTGAGGTCATAGGTTTTGTCCTTGTCATTGTAGAACTCTGAAGCAGCAACATCCATTCCAATGACAACCTAGAATTTTCCAAAGCAACAAATCTCCTTCAATTACAAACTTAAAGGCTCAGTGAGAAGTGCACTACAACAGATTAATTCAAGCAGACAAACCTTGCCGGTGTATCCAGCCTTTTCAATTGCAGTCTTCAAGAGCTCAAGGCCCTCCTTATTCTCCTACAATATCAGGAAACAGAAATAAGTCAAATAAAACCCCAGATACGTTGACTTTCAATTTGTAGCAACACTATGGCTCTATACATAAACACATGACAGTTAACAGCTGCTGTCAGACCACCAAGACATAACAAAGCAAGGAAATCTGATCTCAAACCTCCAAGGACAGGGAAATACCTGAATGTTAGGAGCAAAACCACCTTCATCTCCGACATTGGTGGCATCCTGCCCGTACTTCTTCTTGATAACAGACTGTTACAGAAAGTGACAGTTTCGGTGAATTTATGTTTTACAAGATGACAAGAGACAAAAAAAAACTAAGAATAAAGTATTACCTTCAAGTTGTGGTACACTTCAACGCCCATCTTCATTGCCTCCTTGAATGAGGCAGCTCCAGTAGGAAGGATCATGAACTCCTGCACATATGCAAGCATAGGCATAAATAACACATGTGCGGAAACAACATGATGAAAGATGTGGAAATCTTAGTTCAGAGCATTGCCTGCATAGCAAGCTTGTTTCCAGCATGGGATCCACCATTGATGACATTGAACGCAGGAACGGGCAAAACCAATTGCTTGTTGCCAGCAAGGTTGGCAATGTGCTGCAGTGAAAAATATCTCATGTTAGAAGACAGGATAGCTAAAAGCAGCAAACACATGAAGAATGATCAGAGGGGATTAATATGCTGCATACCTGGTACAGTGGAATCTTCTTGACGCTGGCTCCAGCTTTGCAAACAGCTAGTGATACAGCCAGGATTGCATTAGCACCAAGCTGAATTCACAAAAGAAATCAGACTGTTAGAAGGGAATCTGCAAATGGAAACTAGCACTTGCTAGTAGACCTCTAAAGGTAAAAGTCATCATGGGTTATGTTATATACCTTTTGCTTGCACCAACCCCACTCATTCTTGGTTCCATCAAGCTGCTGAACCATAAAGTTGTCGAGCTCAGTTTGAGCGGTAGGGTCCTGTGTAGAAGGGAAAAGAGCAATTAGTAAATTATGCATTCTCAAATCTCATGAAAGGAGAAAGGGGGCAGCAAAGGCAATACTAACCTTGCCGACCAAAGCGGGTGCAATAATGGAGTTCACATTGTTAACAGCCTGTGACAGAACAGCAAAAACATGTAAATATCACAAGAATTATATTATGCATGCAAATGGTAATATAATGACAACTGCAGTAGAAACCACCATTAGATGCAGTTATTGTAGTGAAACATCAGGCCATAAAAGCAGTTAGTTATTCTAAAGTCCACTAAATGATCCCCCACTGTTCATTTTCTGGTGGTCTTCAGCAAGTTGGTTTATTAGCAAGGAAAAATATATGACATGAGATTTATAACCTCCCCAAAAATCCAGTCAGCAGCAACAATGTATCCAAAGAAAAACCATGAAGAGACAGGGAACACAATAAAACATATTCTAGTTCACATTATAAAAATTAACAATTTTTTTTATAAAACCTGGCACAGAGTAGAAATAGTAAGTTGTACAGCAGCAGGAAACATTGCTTGGATGAAAGCAGCATGTTAAAATAAGTTTGGTCATAGTATTAAATAGCTAAGAATTGTGGCATGGATTTACAGAATGCGAGTATAAGCAGCAGCCACATTAAATCACCAGGAACCGCAACATAGATTTACAGATTGTGAAGGTAAAATCCGGTCAGTCAAAGGAATGTAAACCTTGGAAACACCCTTGCCCAAGTAGTCAGATCCACCGTCCCTCAGCTCCAAAGCTTCATAGACACCTACATAATAAGAGGGATGATTCAGACAAGATTAGCTTCATTCAGTCAATAAACGATGACAGGGACATTGCGTGCCTTCACTAGACAGGAACCAAGGCAAAAGCTGATTCTAAGGCTGAGAGGAAAACAGTGATGATGTAACAAGAAAATGACCCACCAGTCGATGCACCGCTGGGAACGGCGGCCCTGGCAAAGGTTCCATCTGAGCAGCACACATCAACCTGACGCACAGAACAGAGAGGTTAGCACCGTCATCTTACATTTTCGCCGCACCAAACAACAAAACCAGAGCATCTAGGCTAAATTAGCTATATATATATACAGACAATAAGCATGGCATTGAGGTGGATTACGATAATCCTGCTTTCCCAACTGGCTTCTGCCGTTCAGCAAGCGCAAACGGAGCATAAGGATGACGGCAAACCGATCTGTGGATACAACAAAAAATGGATGCCAAGCAGGCAACATGAAGATTGCACGCGCCATGGCATCTGACTGAACAAACCACCTACCTCGCGCCCCCCAAAAAAAAAACAGACTACTAAGATCACCCACCTACCCAAAACCCCTCGACTCTGACCGAAAGGGTCGGAAACCCTACGCCCTGCTCCGCAGAAACCCCAGCCCACGCCCCGCGGACCAACCGGGCCAGATCGGCCGCGCAACCGAAAAGGCTAAGCCGCCGCTACGCACGCACGCACGAGCGCGGCGGCCCCTACCGCTACCAGATCGAGCCGGACCGGGCCACAACGCACAGATCGGGGAGGCGGGGAGACGGACGGGATGCGCGCGTACCTCGACGGTGGGGTTGCCGCGGCTGTCGAAGATCTGGCGGGCCTTCACGGACTGGATCGTCGCCGCCATGGCCGGAGCTCTGGTCTCGCGTCGCGTGGCTTGGAGAGGAAGCCGAGATCGAATCGAATGGAGCGGAGAGCGAGAGGGATGGACGGACGGAGGGGGCGGCCCCTGCTCTCTTATAGCGACGATGCAGACGCAAACGGGACGGAGGCGCCGCTGGTTGTTGGTTTTGACGGGCACACGGGACGCCGCGTCTCGCTGCGGGGTGGGGCCGGCGAAGGGCGGTCCTCCCCGGGGCCCGCGTGGAAGGGGCGGCACGTCAAGGGGCGGCCGCACACGGGAATGGAACAAGTGGCGAATATGCCGTGGGATTCACAGAGCGGTCTGGGAGCGCACCGGGAGGGGGGTAGGGTGGGGTAGGCTGGTGGGGACACGTGTCGCCTGCCCATTGGGCCGATCCAGGTGACATCGGGTTAACCATCAGCAAGAGAACAAGAAACGGCACAAGAGAGAGAGCCAACTTGAATTTTTGTTCGTTTGCTTATTTGTTTATAATCATCATCATCAACATCGTCATCATCATCAGATCTCAGACTATGTCGTATTTTTTTTTATGGTAATACGTGTCTCATTCATATCATAAAGATTAAAATGCAAGTCACGTAAAGACCGACATGACAAAACTGAAAAGATAGCAGAACATCTCTGAGCTTGACACCAACGCCCATCACCTGCCTCCGGCACCACGACAGCAGCCACCGAAGAAAAGAATGATGGAGCACCTCCTTACACGAGCTCGACGCGGCTCCATCGCTGATACGCAGCTTTTCGGACCTCCAAGGTGGCTCACCAAAAGTGAAGCCCTTACCGTTGAACGAATCAGACCGGGGCAACACCCCGGACACGCCATCGAACTCCAGATCTGGCACCCCACCGCGATTAAGACGTCGCGGAAGGAAACCATACCTGCCATCCACGAACCACGAACCCAGCACATGTTCCGTCTTCCAGATGTCGTCGATGCAGACCACAATCTGCATCCGCTACTGGACTACCTCCCAAGCTCCGCGCCGACGCTGGAGCAAACGCCGTCGCAACGGCGGAGCCCGAGGACACAGGTCCACCACGAGGATGTCGCCGCCGCCACGCCATCCTTGCTTGAACAGACTGGTTTCCAAATCCATCCCCAACCATAGCACCAATGGCCTTGTCAAGGAAGGATCAGAAGCGCTGTCATCGTCGCCGCCGAAACAAAGACGATGAACAGCCTAAAAATCTAAAACTACAAGGGAGTAAAAACGATCCACACGCGTGGATCCGGCGATCCCCCTCACTACCGACGACCGAGGTCGCCGGCGGAGGAGAGCCGCCGGAGGACGGCGCTGAAAGATTGGGTCTCCTGGCGGCGGCTAGGGTTTCCAGCCGCCAGGGCCAGGAGGAAAACGATTCGATAGAAGTACTCTAATGTCCTATTTTATTCATCGAGTGTATAATACAGTACAGCCGTAAACATCGGGTTGTCCGCATCGTATATACCGGTATAAATACAGTACAATTTATCATCATTATTATTACTGTTATATGACAGGGAGATTTACATCACATCACACGGCGACCGTTGCTCCCAGGCGGACCGTTGCTGAGAGGCAGGAAGCAAAATGCGTCTCAGATTTCTATGCTGGGCCTCGGAGCATTCCATCCGGCGAAAGATACGGAGGAGCTGTGTGCTGTATTTTCTTCCCATCTTTCATCTCACTTGTTGGCGAAGGCGACGCCCTTGCGGATGCTCTCGGCGAGCTCGCCCTTGGCCTTCTTCAGCCCGGCCCTGCACCACCACCGCCCCACGCCGACGATCAATCAATCAATCAAGACAGCACAAAAATCGCAGCCCCGTACAGACATCCAACGATCAACCCTAGGCCACGTATTCAGACCTCTCAAACTCGTTCAGCGGGCCGAGCGGCAGGACCTCCTCGACGCCGGCCCGGCCCAGCCGCACCTTGGACGCGAAGAAGGCCAGCTCCGTCACCTTCAGGACGGGGCGAGGCAGATTTCGCGGGGTCAGAAAACGCTGCGAGGGGTCGCCTCAAGGAACGATGACCTGAAGGAAGAGAATGGGTGTCACCTGAGAGGCTATGTAGGAGCACTCCACTATCCCGGCGTCGCCGCGCAGCCCTCTCAGGCACGCGTCCGCGAACCTGGCTGCTGCGTAGGCCTGAGGAAAACAAAATTGTAGCGTTACCGGATCGATCCATCATTTGAAAATGTATGCACAGAACAGCGATGATGCGCGTATGAGCTCGTGGAGACCAACCATGGAAAGAGTCGCGGATCCCGCTCCTGCTTTCGCCTGAAATGAATTTGGGTGGTCAGAAAGGAAGTTCGTTGCATTAACATGTACTCCCTCCGTCCCAAAATACTTGTCATTAAAATAAATACAAGGAAATGTATCTAGATGTATATTAGTTCTAGATACATCCCATTTTATCTATTTTGATGACAAGTGTTTTCGGACGGAGGGAGTATACAAAAGTGGTCATGGTTCCTCTAGAACACAGCACCAACACTGGCCAACCAGCCAACAGCTTAGGAAAATGTATTGACTGTCAGGCAGCCACCAAACCAGAAAATCTGTCCGCGGCTAGCACTAGAAATTAGTATAGGGGCCCACCTACGCGGGTAAAAGCATTGTGTAAAAGAAGGTTTCTGCTAAACTTAACAGTTAGCATGCACCTGATATTTGACCTTTGTTGTCAACACTGTGAAGCTCTCAAATAAACTAATATATGCATCTTTCTCTATTATAGAACACAAGGAATTTGGTAATTTCACATATCCATCTCACATCTACTGAGGTCAAACTCTCATGTTCTCAAAACATATCTCATCAGATCTTATTCAGCTTTGTTAACTATAAGCTCAAGAACTGCAAACCAGTATGCCGGACTCTCAAGACAAATGAAATGAGAGATATCTGAAGAATGTTTGAGCTGTACTGCTACTACAGGAGGGACGCTATCAATTGAGTTTGTCATGTTTGAACAACGTGTCGATCCAAGCTTTCAGCAACATAAAGGAGAGGACCAAGTCTGTAAAGGCATTGAGATGGAATTTCAGTCCTCCCTAACTTAGCTCCAATCTATTGCAGATCCCCAGTTCTGCTGTGAGTTCAGATTAATGACGTGTTTGATTCGTAAGAACATTCTAGCTCTTGCGATCGGACGCAATACAGTATTCATAGCTAATACAAAACTATTACTTCGTCACTAAGCCACTGTTCAGAGAGAGCAATTGCAAAAGAAACTTTTAAATTGACTTTTTATTCCCTCCACTGTGCGTACAAGATATGGCATTAGATGATAAGGGAAACCATACCTCAACTACTTCTGTCCCACCATTCTGTATGCGGGAAGTGAGATAACTAATTTCTTCTGAGGTAAACGAACAGGGAGGATTCACCTACAAAAACAACAAAGTTCAAATTTCAATGAAGGAAAACATAAAAATGAACAGAGTAAAGTACTACTTCCATCAGATGGAAACAATTTTTCAGCTACATATATGGTTCAAAATTTGAATCAGCAGCAAGTGCTAATAACCTGTGAAAGGAGTGGTAATATTGTAACTCCTGCATGCCCACCAACAACAGGAACATTGACATCTCTGGGGTCAAGTCCAAGAACCTCTCCCTGTAGACAGAGATGACAGGAATAGGAATTTGAGAACCTGCCCATATAGAAACTAGCAATATAATTGGGCACTATGGCAAACAATTTTGAAGTACATACCACAAAGGTATTGGCTCTCACTACATCAAGTGTTGTCACCCCCAATAGGCGCTTAGGATCATATGTTCCAGCTTTTTTAAATACTTCAGCAGCAATCGGAACAGTGGAATTTACAGGGTTACTGATCACATTCACAATCGCATTTGGGCAGCATTTTGCAATTCCCTCGCAAAGAGTCCGAACAATTCCAGCATTGATGTTGAACAAATCATCCCTTGTCATCCCAGGTTTCCGAGGAATGCCAGCAGGAATGATCACAAGATCCATTCCAGTAAGAGCACTTTCCAATTGTGGCTGACCCAAGAAGCCACGCACCTGTAGAAATTATACCTTAGCATAATTACACCCAATGATCAGATAACCTTTAAGGTTCAAGAATCAGGTGATAATTGTATGCATAGGCTAGGGCGGACAAAGATATGTGGCAGCTATTAATACTGTGCCAATCAAATATCTGCCTGTTACATAAAATACAAGTAGGTTATATGTTTTCCTTGCAACATTATTTATTGTTTTCAGATTTAAATCAACAATTATTACTGAATGATCAGACACTATTCTTCGGAGACCTCATGCCTTTAAGAACAATGCATGATGCCACTGGAAATTGGCTACTTGTTTGCTGAGTTATGGATTATAAGATTGTAACACAGAAACAACCAGCTGGGTAATGCTAATTTCCAAACCTCTACCTTATGTACCTCGATTGGTTTCTTTAATGCAAATCAGGGAAGAGATCCCTTTGCTACCCAAAAAAAAAAAAAACACTACCGTACGAGCTAAAAGGACAGTAGAGAAGACATACATTCCTTCAGTAATTCATTTCTTCTAAACAAAACCTACACGGATCACATGGAGAGCAACTGTACTAGAGGTCTACCAACATGCAACTACAGTATCCTTTCAGAATCAATTTTCAGTGAGCAACTTCGCAGAAACAGGACATAAACTATAGTATCCTTCAAGGACAGTAGAGAAGACATACATTCCTTCAGTAATTCATTTCTTCTAAACAAAACCTACACGGATCACATGGAGAGCAACTGTACTAGAGGTCTACCAACATGCAACTACAGTATCCTTTCAGAATCAATTTTCAGTGAGCAACTTCGCAGAAACAGGACATAAACTATAGTATCCTTCAAGGACAGTAGAGAAGACATACATTCCTTCAGTAATTCACTTCCTCTAAACATAACCTGCATGGATCACATGGAGAGCAACTGTAGTAGAGGTCTACCAGCATGAAACTATAATCCTTTCAGAATCAATTTTCAGTGAGGAACTTTGGAAAAAGCTAAAAACAGGACATAAAGACAGGGTCAAGGGGCATACCACAGCACCGGTGTTCATATGGCTAATGTCAGCTGTAACACCAGGTGTGTTGACAACATCATACAAATGGAGCACCGAAACAAGAGGGTTCATCTTCATAAGCAGCGAGAGGGGCTGGCCGATCCCACCAGATGCACCCAGGACTGCAACCTTGAACCCTGGTGCTGCACCTTTTGCACGGCAATTAGAGCCCTTCAAGATGGCCACCTCCTCCTCCTTCAAAATAAGGAAAGAGAAAAATTAGCCTAGTAGAAGCCAATTCTGGAGTGGACGATACCTTTTATGCATTGGCCAACCAGGACAGTTCCACAGGTTTAAGTAAGTTTATAAGAGCTAAATTTAGGAAGTTGTCTGGTATAATCACCAGCTAAGAATAATTCAGATGATTCTGAATTTCCCCGACAGCTAGATAGCAATGCTGGCCTGAAAGTATATCATAACAAGATATCGTGATTGTACTCGCTCGGAGATCTACCTGATGCTCGCTAAATATGTCGCTGACTCAACTGCCAGAATCAGAGAATTAGCAACCAGTAGTTCGAAATTGCATCCCATCGTCATATGTTTTTTCTACTCCCTCCGTTCACTTTTATAAGACCTTAAAACATTTCAGACAATGTGCAAAACAGCCTATTTTGTGTTGTCTGAAACAACTTACAAAAGTGAACAGAGGCTACTCGAAAGTCGTTTCCTGGTCCATGGATCGCTAGCTCCGAAGCATACAGGACATGCATCTTCGGTCACACGAGGATCCTGGAAAGCATGGATGCGCACAGGCTAAGCAGCTACGCGCAGAAGCGCCGCGGGAAGGATCTCGCTCCGGATGCCACCACGGCCGGCGGCGGCAGCTAATCCTCCGGGAAGGATCTCGCTCCGACTTCCAAATCTGAGCAGAGAGAGGAGCAAAGAAGCAGAGGGAGGGAGGGAGGGAGGGGTGGTTGTGGGTTCGTGCCTGCGAGGTGGGCGGGCGGAGGTGGGAGGCGACCCTGGCCATCCGCCTCGCCGCCGCGGAGTCGGCGCCTTGCTCCATGGCCGCGTCGGTTCCGCGTGGTCGCCGGAGACTCGGGAGGCGACGGGAGAGGGAAGAGAAGAAGAGACTCCGGGGAGGTGGTTGCGAGGGCGGGAGAAAAGGGGTAAAGCGGAGGGGCCGGATGCAAAAGTTGTCTTTCCGTCCGTTCGTTCAGGAATGCGTGCAAGTTTTGTTTTGCTTCCATCATGGTGTATGGTGTAGGTGGATAAAGATAACGTTGATGCCCATGCATACAAATTTAATTTCGAAAATACATTTATTTCGCAACTATCATTACACTAGCTAAATGCCCGTGTGTTGCCACGAAATAATAAAAAATAATCATTTTACCCATCAGATCATAGTATTAACCTAAATACTACTCCCTCTGTAAACTAATATAAGAGCGTTTAGATTACTAAAATAACGCGCGCGCTATCTCGTTGAATCGACCTTGCATCGTGGCCGTGGCTGCTATCCTGTTGGCAGACCTCTTTCCTTTCGTGTGTGCTAATTTCTCTCATGGTGTGTGCCTGGATTTATACGTGTACTAGTTGGCTCATGTGATGTGGATTGATCTGAGTACTAGCTTTGGTGCTTGCCGTGTGCGTATAGATCTAAATCATGTGCATTTATATCTGAATGCTAGTCACACAGTTCATAGAACTACAATTTGTTTGGGACATGGATAAGTGCCGAACGTTGGGCCTGGGAGAACCCCAGACCGAACGACTCGTTCGTCACGGGAAAGCCTATCGATCGAACGAATACGTTCGGGACGAGAAGCCCCCAACACAAACACCATCGATCCCAGGGCCTACAGCCTTTTTTTTTTCATCGAATCCCCTATCGAGCCTCCACCTGGGCCAAAAAAATGCCTAATTTTCCTATGACGACTCTAACAACATATAGAAAACTGACATTTTGGATCTCATTTTCAATAGCCAAACAAAAACCCAACAAAATTGACATAGCTTACAAAAAAGGGGAAATTGCCGTGCTGGGCTATAAAAATGCCAGCGTATAAATCAGAAGTTGAAAGCATTAAGTGGAAATTGCTATGATTGTCATTTGAGTAAAAAATTGGCAAATGATAAGACAAAAAGAATTTTGCCATGGTACTTCAATTAATCTTGCCATGATCCATAAGCTAATTTTGCCATTGTCAATATAGTAACTTTGCAAGATTTTAGAGAAAATAAAAAAATGCATTTGAAGAAAAATGGTGGCAAACTATTTGAAGGATGGCAAGTTTGCCATGTTTTAGAAACTTTATGAATTTGCCATGTTTTTGTGATCATTTGTCATGGCAATTTTGGAGAGGTCTAAAAATATGGCAAATTTAGACATGGGCTTTAGTTAAACTTGACATGTCAAATATTTAAAGAAAATTTTCATTTACATAAGAAAAGGTGGCAAATGATAAGAGAAAAAGGAATTTTGACATGGTACTTGTATTAATCTTGCCGTGATCCATAAACTAAATTTTCATGATTTCATTCGTTGCAATCTCCTCCCATCCCGAACGACCTCTCCAGCTCGCCTTCAGCGGACCAACCCAAATGGCTCCGACGAACCAGCCCAAAAAGCCAATGAATTGGAGAATTAGAAAAACAAATAATTACATTTTTTGTAGGCCCAAAAACTGCTAGTGCCTCTCCCAAAAAATTTAGAGAAACAAAAAAAAGGCCTAAAATGCACCGAATCCAGAAAACTCTCCTTGAAAACAATCTAGAAAATCCATAGTACGCGACAAAAAGTTGCCATGCTCTAATGAACAAAGCAACCATATAATCATGAAAAAAGTTATATTGCAGAAATTTATATGATTTGCCATGATTTTCATACACATTTCATTACAATTGAGTGTGGAAAAAGCTTGCATAATATTATGAAAACACAAAAAATGGACATATCGGATAGAACAAAAAAGATTTCTACAAAAGTTGCTATTGGGCATGTATTAAAAAATCTGAACAATGACATATCAATGGATCAAAATTTCTTAACTTTGCCATCTTCCAACACACAAATGTAAAAAGCATAAAAATTTCACATGGCAATTTAAACTAAAATTTGCCATGACAAAAATGGAGTAAATTTTTCCATGGCAAAACAAATGGAGTAAATTTTGCCATGGCAAAAATGGATTAAATTTTGCCATGGAAAAAATTAAAGCTTGCCATGGGAACACAAGTATATTTACCATGCTGCATAGTAAAAATTTTCCATTTTCCGGAAAATGTAAATTTGCCATCATATTTAAATTAAAATTGCCATGGCAAAAATAAAGTAAAATTTTCCATGTCATTAAAAGTATGCCATGGCAAAAAAAAAGAGGTAAATTTTGCCATCGCAAAAAATGGTGTGATTTTGCCATGGAAATAAATTAAAAATAGCCATGGTACACAAGTATATTTGCCATGCTACATATTAAAATTGTCATGTTCTGGAAATGTAAATTTGCCATCATATTTATATTAAAACTACCATGCTATATACAATAAATTTGCCATGTCAAAAAATTTAAGTAAATTTGACATGTCATTAAAAGAATAGTTGCCATGGCAACGTTTTGAACATGGCAAAGTTGCCATGGCAAGTTTGTCATGTTTTCAGTTAAAAAAGTGCCATGGCAAATCACATGAATGTTGTCATATAGAGCAATGTTTGCCATGTTTCTGAACATGGCAAAGTTGCCATGGTGCCATGTTTTCAGAAGAAAAAAAGTGCCATGTTTTGAACATGGCATAGTTGTCAAGTTAGAAGATCAAAGTTGCCAAGTTCTCAAACAAAAATGTAATTGCCATGGCAACACTCTTCAGATAGATAGAACAAAAAAGACTCAACACAAATGTTGTCGTCATGGAAACCTAAGCTTCAAGCCTCCATGGCACACACCTACAAAGCTTCTAGTTAAGAAAAAACATGGTACTAAATTAACAAAACAAACATGGCAGCATAAGCTTCTAGTTTCCATGCCAGATTTGTATTAAATTTTGACATGGTATTCCAATTAAAAATGCCATGATTTTGAATGAGAAAATTACCGAGTATGTAAATTAACACAATAATTATGAACAAAATTGCCATGGCAAATGGATATGTAAATTTGCCATGGTGTTTTAATTGAAAATGTCATCCTTTGTATGAAATTTGCCATGGTGTATGGAAATTCGTATCAAATTCATTTCAATAATTTCCATGGCAACTATTTACTAAAACCAAAAAATGGTAGGTAATGAAAATTGTAAATTTGCCATGTCAATTGATGAAAGTTTGCCATGGCAAATGGTCTTACTAAAACGAAAGGGTAGGCATTAGAGATTCAAAAATTGCCATGTTTTATGAAACATAGATATGCTTCTTCAATTATTTGCCAACCCTTGTTAATCTACAAGTGCCCACATTGTGGAACTTATGACTATGATAGGGGCTAGTGATATGGCAATTTTTAGTGAAAAATGATCTATGTGTCATGGCAAAAAGCATTAAAAAACATGGCAAATATGTGTATAAAAAACAGAAAATGTCATGATGCATAGACAAAATACTTGTTGTGATATTGAGTAAACACAACATGGGGCATACTGGAGTAGCTTCAGTCAGAGCCTGGTCTGATTAGGTAACAGACACAACCATTTGTTTTGAACCATAGCAATTGGTACCTTTCCCTAACATCGGAGCTGAGCGCGAGCCCCACGAACTCGAATTCCTTGCCGCTGAAGATTCAGTACCGGAGGCAAACCGTCGATGCAGCACCCAGAGGAGAAGCCTCAGATATGGTTAGTGAAGCGCGTTTCTCTCCACGGGTTCATATCTACCAGATTCCAGCAAGTGAATCATATAAGCTACACTAGGGAATGTTGGAAGCTCAAAAAAATGCAATGAGGAAATGGGGGTTGTACCTCGAGCAGCAGTACACCATCTTCGCGCCCGTGGTGGTTGGGCAGCGCCGGTGAGCCAATGACCCCCTCCCCCACTCTTCGCTCCGACGACGCAAGCGGTAGGCAGCAGTGGAGTTGAGGAGGAGGGCGATCGGCGGGTGGCTGGAGACATGGAGGTGCAGGGGCCAGTGGTGGCTCCATGCCCGTCGGAACTGGCCTGAGATGCAGAACAACCAGGTGCGGACGAGCAGCCGTGGAGCTTCCCGGCGACGCGTGCTCACGGGCGGCCTCTGTCGGCCGCCGCTCTCCCCGCGGCGCTGCAGCCTGGTGCATGCCGGCCGCTGCCATCCTGCTGGGCCACATCCTGGTGCCCACTGGCCGCCGCCCTCCCCGCGGCCTAGACACCGCACTCGTGCCATCCCCCACATCATCGGCCGGCAGCTTCTGCCATCCTGTTGGGTCACAGCCTGGTGCTCGTTGGCAACCGCCCTCCCCGCAGCCTAGCTACGGCAGTCGCACCACCGCTGCATCGCCGGACGCCAGCTGCTAAATCACAGTGGGGAGTGGTGGGGTGGGGTGGGGGGAATGGGAGTGGATAAGAAAATCGTTCGGGAGCCTCTGTCTTAGACCCGAACGTGTCCTGGTGATGACGTGGCGATGTGGGCTCGTTAAGATTCGTGCGACTGCGACGAAGGCGTTCGGGACGAGGAGCTAGAATTCTGACGTTCGGGAGTTATTGATTCCGTTTGTTTGGTACCTCTTTTTTGGTTGAGTGGTATGTAATACTAACATTGACATATTCAACCGATGTTTGCACAATCCTCAGTTTTTAGGGCAAGCCGGTAATGTTCGAACCCTCTCATTTTTGTAGTTGGTCGAAGTAGTAGACGAACTGAGATGATAGGTCATATAGGAGGAAAAGATGCACATCGACTATTAAATAGTTGGTCGAGGCAACAAATGCAGTTGCACATCGTCTGATAGACAGTTCATCGGGGCAACACACACAATTGCACATCGTTTGATAGACAGTTGGCTAGAGCAGAAGATGAAGTTGAGGTGGTGAAAACCGCACATCCACGATAATCAGTGAAAAAGTTGCACATCGAGCTTTAGTCAGTTGGTCGGGGGATCAAACGAGATTGCACATTATCCGATAGACAGTTGGTCGGGACAACAAACAAATTTGCAATCATGTAGTAGCTCACTCACGACACCGAAGTTGCACACTCTCGTCGGCATAGTCGCACATGCATGGCCACAGAGTTGCACAATCTCGTCTGTATAGTCACACATGAATTGCCATGGGAGGTTCTCACGCGCAGCCGCAGAGTTGCACACTCTTGTCGGCATAATCACACATGCATGAAATTAGAGTTGCACAATCGGGTTCGCATAGTCGCATATGAATTGCCGTGGGAGGTGCTCACGCCCGGTCGCGGAGTTGCACACTCTCGTCAGTATAGTCACACAAGCATGGCCATTGAGTTGCACAATCTTGTCCGCATCATCGCACATGAATTGCCGTGGGAGGTGCTCATGCCCGGCCGCGGATGTAACGCCCAGAGACCGATGCTCCAGATGCCTTCTATTTATTTTTGTTGTTTCCATGATTGTCATAATAAATTGTTGCATCATCATGCTTGTGTTATTTGTTTTTCTCACTTTGTGCATTCCATCTTCATGTATGTTGCCATATGCATTTGCATCCATCATGTTCATGATTGCTTGCTTACTTGTGAGGTTTGTTTTATTATTATTTTTTGCATCATGCATTTGTCTCCATATGATTGTTGTGCTTGTTTTCTTTTA
Source organism: Triticum dicoccoides (assembly GCF_002162155.2). Classification (NCBI taxonomy): domain Eukaryota; kingdom Viridiplantae; phylum Streptophyta; class Magnoliopsida; order Poales; family Poaceae; genus Triticum; species Triticum dicoccoides. The sequence goes on from NC_041389.1 coordinate 11,890,485, forward strand.
CTTGTTCATGTGCATTGTGAGATTCATCTTGTTACTTTACTTGCGCTATGTATGTGTTGATATTCCTACCACTTGTTTCCTCTCTCAACCTATCAATGCACCATCTTCTCCTCCTTCCTTCTTCTTTCTTTCATTGTTGCAAGTGACATTTTCTCCTCCATAAATGTCCAATATTTTCCTATAAATATTAGACCATGTCCTAAACCTCTCTGTCCAAATTCATGATATTTTAAGTTGATTTGGTTGGGTTAAAAAAATGGCTCAAGTTTGAAGTTAATTCAAACTTGAATTATTTTTCTATCCTTAAAAATGCCCAAAGCAATTTATCAAAATTCTGCACAAATTCTGGACTCCAGATATATTCTCATATCTCTCTCATGCCTTCCCTTTATCTCTGAGCTTTTCTATCTTATTTTCTGTTTGAGGAAATTGAGAAAAGAAAGAATAAGAGGGAGAGAGAGAGAGCCCAGCTTCCAGCAGCAATGCAGTCCAGCTCCAACGCAACAGTGATGCTCCAGCCGAGCCGCGGCCCATCTAGCCCAGCCCCGCAGCCCACCGATCACCTCCCTGGTAAAAATTTCCCCATGGCCAGCCGATCACCCCGCCGACCCCACCTGCCAGCGACCCGTCTCCCTCCTTTTCTTCTTCCTCCCTCTCTGTCTCTCACGGTGAAAACCAGAGGGAGCACATGGCCACCGTGGCCACGGCACCGCGCCAACTCCTCCTATAAAACCCCCGCTCCTCGTCCTAGGGTTCCTTCCCTCCCCCTCTTTCCTCCTCTGCCGCCGCCACAGGTAAGGAGCCACCTACGCGCCTGCTTCCTCCACCGCCTGACGCCATGTCCACGACGGGCCGAAGCCTCGTCTCCAGCAAGAGCTCATCACCGGAGTAGGAGCATCGCCGGCCTCCCCTCCGTCGACCCCGAGAACCGCAGCGCCTCCTCAAGTCCGTTCTGACGCTGATCCGAGCCTGAGGACGCCTTCCCCGTCGTCCTCTTCTTCCCCTTCGACTTCTTCTTCCCGGATCAGAGCATTCGCCAAGTCCCTCTACTTCCCCTGCATCCTCTATATCACGCCCGGAGACAACGCGCGCGCCGCGAGGGTCTTCTTCCCCGACGTCGTCTTCTTTGACTACAAGCAGGCCAGGAGCCAGTTAGTTCCAAGGCCGACGCGATCGTCTTCCTCTACGACCTCTTCTTCCCCTGTGTTCTCTGCTTCACGGACATCGGCGATCTGTGGGTCTCCAAGCCGTCTTCACTGCTTCTCTGACCCCCCGCCAACGAATTCGAGCCCCTCGTGAGCTCCTCTCGCCAACCCCTCCTTTTCCCTTTCAAATCCGTGCATGTAGACGTCGCTCCGGTCGAGATCGTGCACGACCACCATGAACGAAATCGTGGAGTTTCTGTTGTTTTCTTTTGCGAGCCCGTGGTCTGTTCCTGCGCGAGCACACCCACACCCTTGCGTCGTTGCTCCACCACACGCACCCTGGCACGTTTCCGCACCCCCGCCGGCCCTCTGCAACCACAGCAAGGGTTACTGCTGGCTCCCGTCGCGGGCGAGTCCCCGTGCGCATGATTGAGTTTTGGTCCTGGTCGCGATGTGCAAATGTTTAAGTTTCTGTCGACTTCCCTTTGATCACAAACGCATAGCTAGCCTAGTGGCTAGCGTGGCCACTATTCATTAGAGGGGTCTGGGATTCGAGTCCCAGCCGCCCCCATCTTTTGCTACGTTTTCCTGTTGTTTTGCACACTCTCAGAGCCACATGGGCCAAACTCATCTCGGCCGCTGCATTGTGATGCTTCCGGCCCGTGCATATTTTTTCCACTCTGTGTATTTTAGCATTTTTTCAGTGCATGCATATTTACCGAATTGCCACTGTTTTAAAATGTCTATAGCTAAATATGCATGCATCCAAACTAAACAAACTATATATGTAAAATGCTTAGAATTTTACCTAGTTTCACAATATGCCACTTTCATCCATGTTTAAAATGTTTAACTTGCTGTTTGTTTAAATTTGCTAATGCCATGTTAAAATGATTTATTTCATAACTAAATAACCGTAGCTCCATTTTAAATAAATTTTATATGTAAATGGGGTGAAAAAATGCCTAGTTTAACATGGTGTACTTTGTTTTGCTGTTTAACAACTATAAAATATGGTTTAGGGCAGAACAGTACCAAATTCATAATTTGCGCATGGAGATTTTCCGGAATTGTTGTTTGTTGTTTCCGGCCTCATTTAAACTTGCCTAGATAGGTAGTTTTCATATGCTTCACCCCTTGCCATGGTTAATAACATTTAATATTGTTTGGTAGCTTAAACGAGATTAAACTAAATATGTCAATGTGGTGTTTTGTCAATATGCAACTCGTTGCGTATTGAGCTCCACTTAACTTGTAGTATTGTTTGTTGCACCTTGCCATGCCATGCCTCATTAAACCGGACATGCATCATACTTGATTGTGCATCATGCCATGCTTATGCTTGTTGGTTTACCATGTTGTTTGCTTCTTTCCGGTTTGCTTCTCTTGGTAGCTTCGGTTTCGTTCCGGAGTTGTGAGGATTCGTTCGACTACGTCCGTTGGTCTTCTTCTTGGACTCGTTCTTCTTCCTTGCTGGATCTCAGGCAAGATGACCGCTACCCTGGATCTCACTACTATCATTGCTATGCTAGTTGCTTCGTTCTATCGCTTTGCTGCGCTACCTATCATTTGCTCTTCAAGCCTCCCAAATTGCCATGTCAGCCTCTAACATTTTTCACCCTTCCTAGCAAACCATTGCTTGGCTATGTTCCCACTTTGCTCAGCCCTCTTATAGCGTTACTAGTTGCAGGTGAAGTTGAAGATTGCCCCATGGTGGACAGGATTATGTTGGGATATCACAATATCTCTTATATTATTAATGCATCTATATACTTGGTAAAGGGTGGAAGACTCGGCCTTATGCCTGGTGTTTTGTTCCACTCTTGCCGCCCTAGTTTCCGTCATATCGGTGTTATGTTCCCGGATTTTGCATTCCTTACGCGGTTGGGTGATTTATGGGACCCCCTTGACAGTTTGCTTTGAATAAAACTCCTCCAGCAAGGCCCAACCTTGGTTTTACCATTTGCCTCACCTAGCCCTTTTCCCTTGGGTTTCCGGAGCCCGAGGGTCATCTTTATTTTAGCCCCCCCCGGGCCAGTGCTCCTTCGAGTGTTGGTCCGAAATGGGCAGACTGCGGGGCCACCTCGGGGCAACTCGAGGTCTGGTTTTACTCGTAGGCTGACCTATCCGGTGTGCCCTGAGAACGAGATATGTGCAGCTCCTATCGGGATTTGTCGGCACATCGGGCGGCTTTGCTGGTCTTGTTTTACCATTGTCGAAATGTCTTATAAACCGGGATTTCGAGTCTGATCGGGTCTTCCTGGGAGAAGGTATATCCTTCGTTGATCGTGAGAGCTTATCATGGGCTAAGTTGGGACACCCCTGCAGGGTATAAACTTTCGAAAGTCATGCCGCAGTTATGTGGCAGATGGGAATTTGTTAATGTCCGGTTGTAGATAACTTTACACCAGATCCGAATTAAATCGCATCAACCGCATGTGTAGCCGTGATGGTCTCTTTTCGGCGGAGTCCGGGAAGTGAACACGGTTTTAGGTTATGTTTGACGTAAGTAGGAGTTCAGGATCACTTCTTGATCATTGCTAGCTTCACGACCGTTCCGCTTGCTCTCTTCTCGCTCTTATTTGCGTATGCTAGCCACCATATATGCTTAGTCGCTGCTGCAGCCTCACCACTTTACCCCTTCCTTTCCCTTTAAGCTTTGCTAGTCTTGATACCCATGGTAATGGGATTGCTGAGTCCTCGTGGCTCACAGATTACTACAACAACAGTTGCAGGTACAGGTTATGCGATGATCATGACGCGAGAGTGATGTTTGCTTGTTTTGGAGTTCTTCTTCTGCTTCTTCTTCGATCAGGGGATAGGTTCCAGGTCGGGAGCCTGGGCTAGCAGGGTGGATGTCGTTTGAGTTTCTGTTTGTGTTCATCCGTAGTCGGATGATGTTGTTATGTATTGTGATGTTGTATTCGTGTGGCATTCTATGCCTCTTGTATGTATCCCCATCTATTATGTAATGTTGATGTAATGATATCCACCTTGCAAAAGCGTTTCAATATGCGGTTCTATCCTTGGTGGGACCTTCGAGTCTCTTTAGGATAGTATCGCATATTGGGCGTGACAGCGGAGTTGCACACTCTCATCGGCATAGTCGCACATGCATGGCCACATAGTCGCACAATCTCATCTGCATAGTCGCACGTGAATGATGTGGGAGGTGCTCACGCCCGACCGCGAAGTCGCACACTCTCGTCGGCACCGTCGCACATGCACGGCCACAGAGTTGCACAATCTCGTCCGCATGGTCGCACATGAATTGTCGTGGGAGGTGCTCACGCCCGGCTGCAGAGTCGCACCCTCTCGTCCGCATAGTCGCACATGCATGGCCACAAAGTTGCACAATCTCGTCTGTATAGTCGC
>NC_041389.1:11895698-11899754 GCF_002162155.2 Triticum dicoccoides
CGTGGAGTTGCACACTCTCGTCGGCATAGTCGCACATGCATGGCCATAGAGTCGCACAATCTCGTCTGCATAGTCGCACATGAATTATTGTGGGAGGTGCTCACGCCCGACCGTGGAGTTGCACACTCTTGCCGGCATAGTCGCACATGCATGACCACAGAGTCACACAATCTCGTCTGGATAGGCTCACATGAATTATTGTGGGAGGTGCTCATGCCTGGCCGTGGAGTTGCACACTCTCGTCGGCATAGTCGCACATGTGCTTTTTGTAATACTGACGCCCGGCCGTAGGGCTGCACACACGCGGCGACTACCTGACAGTTGGACAGGGCACCAGGGCAGCATACGAAATTGCACATTTTAGTGTTAGAGAGTAGTATGGGATGGTGCCATTAGTAAAAACTGCATGTCCACAGTTATAGAAAAAGGTTGCACATCGACATCAGCTAGTTGCACACCAACGGCTAAACAGTTGCACCAAACAAAGACTAAGTTGCACACAAAAAATTTCCTCGAAACATACCCATGCGGGATCTAGTTTTGAAGAGCACGTCGCGAGGGTTCCAACGATGAAAACAGATCTTAATTTTGACACGCGGTTTAAAAATTATGACTTTTTAAAAATTTGAAAACTCAAATTAAATGCATTCACACATGTTCACATGGATGTTTTTTGTCTGTTTACATGATATTTTTTCTACGGAAACACTAACGCCCACACATGTGGGTGTTTGTCAACTCGCCCACACGCATGGATTCTCTTCCAACCAATTCTGCATGAATCTTGGCACGTTCTAGCAATTTTTGTGTGCCACGTAGGACTGGGCTGGTGTGTGAGCGTTTAGCAATTCGCCCACACACTAGTTTTTACGCACGCAGAGGGGTTGGTGTGTGGGCGTTTATCACTTCCCCCACACGCCCGTCTCCTCGCCCACACCCAAAGCTGTTAGTTGCCATGTATTTCTGCAGGGTACATGGCAACTGCCCTAGCTTTGATTGTAAGCAGGTGGCAACTCTCTTTTTCCCTGAGTTGCCTTGTGTTTTTGCATGGTACATGACAACTGCCCTAGCATGCACGTAAGCAAATGGCAGCTCTTTCTTTTTTACATGACAACTACCCTGGCGTGCTTGTGAGCACATGACAACTCTCTCTTTTATCCGAACATATTTTTTGCCATGCCTTTTTTGTAGTGCTACATGCAACTGCCTAGTGTTAGTAGGTGGCAACTCGTAAAGTTTTGAAATCATGACAACTGTAGTAGACCAGACCGTACATGGCAACTGCCTAGTGTTAGTAGGTGGCAACTCCTAAATTTTTGAAATCATGGCAACTGCAGTAGACCAGACCATATATGGTAACTGCAGTTGAGCAACCATGGCAACTGTAGTTGTCCGACATGGCAACTGTAGTTCAGCGACATGACAACTGTAGTTAAACGGACATTGAAGAGGATCCGGACCATCGCAATTGCCGGGACGCGTGGTGACTGTCACGCGGGGCGTGCGGGACCATGAGGTAGGTGGCTGAGAGAGGTCGTGTGGGCGTTACACATTTTGCCCACACATAAACATGTGAGAGGGAGCGCAAGGGAAAAAAGGAGGCGTGTGGGCGCTAGTTGTTTTGCCCACACGTAGGCGTGTGGACTGACCCTCTTATACACCACACAAAACGTGTGGTCAGACTCCTTAACACCCACACGTGTGGCAGTTATCGTCGTCCTTTTTCTAATATATGAATTAGTTTTTAGTATATAAAATAGAGAAAAGAGATTATTACTATTTATAGATTATTAGGGACCAAAACTTCCTGTTTTTAGCCGGCCGCTCGCGAAGGGTAGCGAGCAGCCGGCCGCTCGCTAGATCGGCCCTAGTATTAAATGTTTGACGGTGATATTGCAAGTGTCTAACGTAAGCCCATGAAAGGCCAGGAGTACGACTTATATGATCCACCCCACGGGGTAACCCTGACAGCCGTGTACCACTAATGACATTCAGTAAAACTTGTTCACGCAAGACTAATATTCAAGACATAGTTCATTCTTCAGTTGTGGACAAATGTAGCTGCTTGTCTAGGTGAAGCTCAATTTTAATAGGTCAAACAATACATTGGAACAATGTAATCCAATTCTAATAGATAGTGTTTTTTTGCATGGTATTATGTATCTCATACATATCATAAAATTAAAGTACAAGTCACGTAAGGACCGGCATGACAAAACTGTAAAGATAGCAGAACATCTCTGAGCTTGACACCAACGCCCATCACCTGCCTCGGGCACCATGACAGCAGCCACCGAAGAAAAGAATGATGGATCACATCCTCACCCGAGCTCGTCGCGGCTCCATCGCTGATATGCAGCTTTGCGGACCTCCAAGGTGGCTCACCAAAAGTGAAGCCCTTACCATTGAATGAATCAGACCGGGGCAACACCGGGACACGCCATTAAACTTCAGATCTGACACCCCACCGCGACTAAGACATCACAGAAGGAAACCATACCTGCCATCCACGAACCACGAACCCAGCACATGTTCCGTCTTTCAAATGTCGTCAATGCAGACCACAATCTGCATCTGCTCCTGGACTACCTCTCAAGCTCCGCGCCGACCCTAGAGCAAACGTGAACCAAAACAATCCGGTTTTTATAGTTCAAGGGTGTAATATGAACCAAAACAAAGTTAAGGGTTGTAGACTGAACCGTGAGACAAGTTTAGGGGGGTAATATGGAAGATCCAAACTGTTGCCAGTGTCACCCATCACCAACAGTTTTATATTTCAGTAAAATAGTTCCATTAGAAAATAAAGGGTGCAGAAGTATGTTTACTCCCCCCCTACAGCCAAAATTGATGGCAAATGCCACATAATACAACTTAGAGCGGAAGTGATTGATAAAGTAATTTATTACAACTCTTGACAACCCTCTGTTCTCTCATGTTTTAAACTTGAAGGCGCAGAATGATTTTGAGAAAAATTACAGTGTTGCACCGCCCTATGCATTACAGTTACAGGTGCTAAAAATTCGGTTGCTGAAAGTAGTTGAATGGCACACAATATATTCAAGGAGTTGCTCTTCTTACAGAGTTATTAGTTCCCATCTTTAGAAGACGACGCTCTGCTTTTCAGGAATTTGTTGTGGTCTTTCTCGAGATGCCTCCACAGGTGAGAAGTGCCTATTTCCGTGGCAGCTGCGTAGCTGTTGCTGCAATGGTTGCAATAAGCCCGTCCTCCATCCTTATCCTCTCTGAAGTGCTGCCATACTTCTGATCTTCCTCTTAACTTTGCTACACTAGTCCCCTCCCTAGAAAAAACGTGTTGAGCTTCAGCATCATCTATACTTGCTGCAGTTTTTCGCATCCTTTTAGGAGGCAGCGCCAAAGACGATTCAAGATGCCTCTTAGTTCCTGAGTTTTGGGCATCTGTTTCCTTCGGCTCTTCATTCCTAGTCACAAGAGTATTAGTTCGGACTACCGTCGATGCAGCAACATCTTTGTAGAAGTGTCCATCGACCTGTTTCTTGAAAACATGGACATCAGTAAGATGTCTCGCCAGGTGAGAAGTGCCATTTCTGGAGTCAGCTGCCAAATCTTGAGTGCAGTGGATGCAATACGCCCGCACTCTGTCCTTATCCACTCTGAAGTGCTGCCATACTTTGGATTGTCTTTTTGATCTTGCTTGAGCATCTATGCTTGCTACTTGTGATTTGCCTCTTGATGTTTCTGGATTGGTCGGCTCTTTAGAGAAACCATGTGGAAGAGCATCTATGCTTGCTACTTGTGAATTTCCTCTTGATGTTTCTTCATTGGTCGGTTCTTGAGAGAAACCGTGTGGAAGAGCATCTATGCTTGCTACTTGTGAATTTCCTGTTGATGTTTCTGCATTGGTCGGTTCTTGAGAGAAACCATGTGGAAGAGCATCTATGCTTGCTACTTGTGATTTTCCTCTTGTTGTTTCTGCATTGGTCGGTTCTTGAGAGAAACCATGTGGAAGAGCATCTATGCTTGCTACTTGTGATTTTCCTCTTTTTGTTTTTGCATTGGTCAGTTCTTGAGAGAAAC
>NC_041389.1:11902436-11908809 GCF_002162155.2 Triticum dicoccoides
TCGGTTCTTGAGAGAAACCATGTGGAAGAGCATCTATGCTTGCTACTTGTGATTTTCCTCTTGTTGTTTCTGCATTGGTCGGCTCTTGAGAGAAACCGTGTGGAAGAGCATCTATGCTTGCTATTTGTGATTTTTCTCTTGATGTTTCTGCATTGGTCGGCTCTTAGAGAAACCGTGTGGAAGAGCATCTATGCTTGCTACTTGTGATTTTCCTCTTGTTGTTTCTGCATTGGTCGGCTCTTGAGAGGAACCGTGTGGAAGAGCATCTATGCTTGCTACTTGTGATTTTCCTGTTGATGTTTCTGCATTGGACTGCACTTGAGATAAACCTTGTTGAACAGCATCCATGGTTGCCGCAGCCTTTTTATTTTCCAGTCCTACCCTAGGATGCCTTCTTCCCGAGGTCTGCTCATTCCAGTTCATTGGCTTATCCAGCATTCTGGGCCAAGGATCCAGCACTTCGGTTGTCTCTACAGAAATTTTTTGTTCAACATCATATATACTTGCTGCTGGTTTTCGCATCCTATTAGGAGGCATTTTTCTTCTGTCAAGCGCCAAAGGCTATTTAAGATGCCTACTTCCTGACTGCTGGGCATCTGTTTCCTTTGGCTCTTCATCCCAGTCCCAAGAATATTATCCACTATCTTCGATGCAGCAGAATATCTGCATTCTATGTTCAGTTTCTTCTCCAAACAATAGTGGGCACGAAGATGTCTCCGCAGATGAGAAGTGCCACGAATTTTGAAGCCTTGGCTGCAATAGTTGCAATATGCCGCCCCTCCATCCTTATCCTTTGTGAAGTGCTGCCATACCATTGACACTGCAGCAGATGAATGGAATGGGTTTATTTGCATTCTCAAGAGATCAACATATAATTAGTGGGTATTGGTTGCTAGTCAAAACATATAGTACTATAATCTGATCGAGTGAGTGCATGATTGAAGTAATTGCATGATGACCACAACTAATTACTTTTGTGCAGCTGGAAGAATATTATAGAAGATCAGAGGAAGGGGTAATAGCAGCAGTATTGTGGTCTAGCTTGCTAGATTGGTTTTTTATAGCTGAGGCTACGCGGTACACCTTATCACAACCTTCCATTTGTTCTCACGTTTCATGTGGATATGTGCAGCGAGCTGTTGGCGCAAGGCTCTTAATCCTTAATCGTCTGCCCCAAGCCTACCAATTTTGAATTTTGGATGGGCCTAGTAGGCCACTGTTCATGACATGACCTGACACTGCGTGCAGCTACCCAGGTCTTGGCCTACTCGCCGCTTTTTAGCACCATCGACGCGTGTATTCCCGTGCGTGACAGCTCTTTCTTTTTCTTCTCTCTTCCGGTCTACTGTTGCAACCAGTTTCTTTCCTGTATGCTTGAGACCAAACACTAATAAAGGTGGTGAAGGAATGGAGGAATCACATTTACTCAGCAGAAGATAACAGTGAGAGCTCCTGCGAATTGCGAAGTAACCGCACCCAAAAAAAACAAGCATGTCAACGAAAGAAATGGTAAATAACAAATACTACCATGATGATTTTCTAAAAATCACAATAAAGCATATATATTTTGTATTAACCCCAAATGTCTCAAAAAATCCAAAACATCTCTTCCTTAAAATCTGGAATCAGTAGCACTAGTATTTAATAGCATGGAGTGGTCTTTGATTCTTCAATGCGCATGGGACAAAGGAGCGGAGATAAAATGATTATTCATGCAAACCTCTCTCACTCTCTCACGGGAAGAGCACAGGTTGAAGAAAGATTCCTGCATGCAAACCTCTCTCTGACGGACTCCGTCAGAACTCTGATTCTCTTTCGGTCACACTTTTGTCTGCGGACACACAGAAACAACCGCAAGCAAACAAAATCACTGCACACGCCTGAAAATAGCTCCTGCTAATGACACTGCGCGGTCAGAATGTGGGCACATGATGCTCCCAGCGGCACGGATCACGACCCGAACAGACGGTAAGGATAGAAGGTACCCTGGAGCTCGAGCTAGCATACAACTTTCCGCTTGCTAAAGCAGCCTGAAGTTGCAAGCACTTGTTTCAACTCAATCGTTGCACTACGGTGGCTGCAATTTTTTCTGCATTTTTCCTTACGGTGTACTTCCTCAGTCCGGAAATACTTGTCATCAAAATGGATAAAAGAAAATGTATCTAGACGTATTTTAGTTCTACATACATATTTTTTTTATCTATTTTGATGATAAGTATTTTCGGACGGAGGGAGTACCATATACGTACTATGTAGTCCTTTTTAAGTGCTGGTAAAATGTAATTAATCTAGTGTGCACCCGCAAAAAAAAAGTATAGTGTGGTGGCTACATATATATAATAACTGAAGTGAAGTCGTCAGAAGGGAAAGCATAAACATAGTCGACCGCTTTCTAGTTGTAGTTGTTTTTTGCGGGGAGACCGATTTCTAGCTAAAAGAGGAAGAGGTTGTTATATGACGTGCGTTGATGTTTAATTAGACAAATCATGCTCATCAGACAGACTATAACCAAGCGTGCATCCAACAATTTCTCAGCCGGTTTCTCCATCTAACCAAAACCCCACCCACCAAACAAGCACATGAACAGGCCTAGAAACATGTAACGAGAAAAAGAATAGGAAAGGAGCTCACCCAATCTGATGGACCTCGCCACTGGTGCCGGAGCGGCATGATCGATCTGTGTGGAGCAGGGGTCTATCTGTGGAGGCGATATTGTCTCATCAAAATTCCAGAGAGTCACCGACCACACCGGCGACTGCGTCTGTGGGCTACAAGGATTGCAGTACTCAGAAAACTGTAGCGAAGACCACGAGAAACAGGGACCGGACATAGGTGGCGGCGACGGGAGTGAAGGTTGCATTTCACTCCACGGGACGTCCCCACCGTCGGCGGGGGGATCGATATCCATGGGGCCTGGCTGCACAAGAGGTTGTGATGGAGGTGACCGCGGCATCATCCGCGGACTCGGAGGCATGTACCCAAAGAAGTACTGCATCTGCCAATAAAGCTCCCGTGGCGGCGACTCGAACGGAATGAGTTGTCTGATGCGATCGGACTCCTCGCCGCAGCCGCAGCCGCAGCCCGAGGGGTGGACCTCCATCTGCGGCGGCTGTGGGTGTGGGGAAGGTGGGGAAGGAGGAGCTCTCGACATGATGCGGAAAGAGGACGAAGATTTGGTGGAAATAGGCGCCCCGCCGTGGGACCTTTATATATAGTATACTACTACTACTAATGCATTCGTTGATTGCAGATGCTTTTTCATTAGTGCCACATTAATCTTTTGACTTTAGTGCCTTCGGACTTTGATTTCGGACAAATAGCCAGAGCTGGCGGAAAGGCGCCAGCGCGTTCGGGCTTCGGGCTTTTCATTCATTAATGCCACATTAGTCCTTCGGGCTTTCAACTAGTGGCTTCGGGCTTCTGATTAGCGTCGCTGGACTAACAAATATGCTCGTGCATTGCAACGGGAGAGTAAATATTTTTTATTTGAATTGTAATTTTTATTTTGATTCAATTTTAATTCCTACTCGTTATATTGATGGTGTGCACCAACGACCACACTCGGACAACATCATCTGGGTGGTGTCATTCGACACTGAGGAGGCCGCGTCTATAAATAAGTCTATTTAAGAAAATCTATATGTGTCACCGTCACATGCAGTGAATGAAACACAAACTAAGATCATACTTATCGGTTGCAATATTAACATTTATGACCACAAGAATTAATCAGAAATTGTCAAAATAACATTGTGTCTATACTTCATTGAACTTAAAGGGTCACACACTTAATCAAGGGGTCACCTACCTATTGAGTACTAGACAGGGAGTCCAAGAGAAAGTCACCGAAAAATTTCAGAGACAACGAAAAAGTTTCAGAGAGAAAATCATAAGTGTTTTAGAGAAATTGAAAATTTGTTTCAGAGTCAACCATCATAACCAAAAATGTTTTGGCACCTTTCGCCATTTTTCTGGAGAGAATACGTGGAAAAACATCTTGTCCTAGCGAGAGCGGACAAAATCCCACGATTTGTGGGATGCTGATCTTGTCAAAGGGCTACAACATGATAAGCTCAAACCCAAAGCGAAAAAATGTGTCTTCATCGGATACCCTAAAGAAAGAATTGAGTGTACCTTCTATCACGGATCGAGGGCAAGATCTTTGTTGCCAATAATGGATCCTTTCTAGAGAATTTTTTTCTCTCAAAATAAGTCAATGGGAGGAAGGTACACCTTGACGAGGTTATCTAAGCTTCTCTCAAATTGAAGAGTAGCGCAACACAGAAAGATGTTCATGTGGAAACTACACCAACTAAAGAAGAAGCTAATGATGATGATCATGAACCTTCGAACGAGGCTGCTACTGAACTTTGCAGGTCGGCCAAGATACATACTGCTCCTGAATGGTACGGTAATCTTGTCATGGATGTCATGTTGTTAGACAATGATGAACCTAGGAACTATGATGAAGCAATGATGAGCCCGGACTCTTAAAATGGTTAGAGGCCATGAAATCTGAATTATGATCCATGTATGAAAACCAAGTATGGACTTTGGTGGACTTACCCGACGACCGTAAGGCTGTTGAGAATAAATGGATCTTTAAGAAGAAACTAGAAGCTGATGGTAATATCATCGTCTATAAAGTTTAACTTGTCGCAAAAGGTTTTGAACAAGTTCAAGTGGTTGACTATGCTGAGATATTCTCACCCGTAGTGATGCTAAAATCTGTTAGGATTAAGTTAGCAATTTTTGCAGTTATCGATTATGAAATCTGGCAGATAGACATCAAGACTGCGCTCCTTAATAGTTACATTAAGGAAGAGTTGCATATGATGAAACTTGAAGGTTTTGTCGATCCTAAGGATGCTAATAAGGGATGCATACTTCAGTGATCCATTTATGGACCGAGGCAAGCATCCCAGAGTTGGAATCTTTGCTTTAATGAGGTTATCAAAGGATTTGGATTTATCCAAACTTATGGAGAAGTTTGTATTTACAAGAAAGTGAGTGAGAGCTCTGTAGAATTTTTAATATTGTATGTGGATGACAAATTATTGATTGGAAATGATGTAGAACTTCTTGAAAGCATAAAGGGTTATTTGAATAAGAGTTTTTCAATGAAAAACCCTGGTGAAGCAGCTTACATATTCGACATCTCTAGAGATAGATCCAGATGCCCGATAGGACTTTAATAAAGTACATACCTTGACAAAGTTTCGAAGTTCTAAATGGACCAGTCAAATAAGGGGTTCCTACCCATGTTGCAAGGTAAAAAGTTTAGTAAAACTCAATGTCCAGCCACGGCAGAAGAAAGAGAAAAGATGAAAGTCGTTCCTATGCCTCAGCCATACGCTCATCATGTATGTCATGCTGTGTACTAGAACTGATGTGTGCTTTGCCATTAGTTTGACTAGAAGGTACCAATATGATCCAGGAGTGGAACACTGAACAACGGTCAAAAATATACTTAAGTACCTAAAAAGAACTAATGAAATGTTTCTCGTTTATGAAGGTGAGGAAGAGCTCATCGTGAAGGGTTACATCGATGCTAGCTACTGAATCACATGATGATACTCATGTTGGGGGTGCTAGCAGCAATAGACTGGACGACAACCGGACAATCTGGATTTCTATTTGGGAATCTTAGGTCCCGCTCAAGATGCGCATCTTGACGTGGAAGACGGCGAGTGGGACGTTAGCTACTAACTTGTGCAAGGTCAACACCATATTCATGCGCGTACGTACCTCCTGTCCGGTCTGCGGCAAGGAGGAAGAGAATAGCTTTCATGCTCTTATCACATGCAGGCATGCTCGGCAAGTCCGGATGGTCTGCGCAAGATTTGGCCACTACCTGATGATGTTCTACTAATTGAATCATGGAAAGATTGGCTCTTGCAAATCCTATCAAATTGCCCAGCACACACTAGTGACATGATGATTATGACCATTTGGCGAATATGGCAGCTACGTAATGATATTACTCATGGGCAGGGTGAGACCCCGGTTCAAGCTACTGTTGATTATTTGGACAGCTATTACAAGTTGCTTCATTTGGCAAGGAAATTTAGTATGGAAGAGATAATAAAAGGAAAGATGCCACTCTCAGAGGATGGACGTGTTGTGAGTAGAAAATGTGCACCAACCCGTGTTCCATGGACTCATCCACCAACAGTCTAGCATTAGTGGAAAAAGGCCAATTTGTCCCGGTTCTAGAACCGGGACTAAAGGGTCGGGACTAAAGCCCATGACCTTTAGTCCAGGTTCACTCATGAACCGGGACAGGTGGGGCTCCATGTGGCCGCTGCGGTGAGCCCATGCAGGAGGGCCTTTGGTCCCGGTTGGTAACACCAACCGGGACCAAAAGACATCC